>NW_028116190.1:0-259745 GCF_964273445.1 Streptopelia decaocto
TGGTTTTGAGAATGTCTCCCGGAGTTTGAGAGATTTGGACGTGAAAGGGTACCAGTCTTGTCGGGGATAGGGAACCCTTCGCCAGAATGTCCAAAGTTTCAGCGGGATTTCCAAAATGTTGAGAGGAACTCGAAACTTGTCAACCTTGGTTTTGAGAATCTCTCCCGGAGTTTGAGAGATTTGGACGTGAAAGGGTACCAGTCTTGTCGGGGATTGGGAACCCTTCGCGAGAATGTCCAAAGTTTCAGCGGGATTTCCAAAATGTTGAGAGGAACTCGAAACATGTCAACCTCGGTTTTGAGAATCTCTCCCGGAGTTTGAGAGATTTGGACGTGAAAGGGTACCAGTCTTGTCGGGGATTGGGAACCCTTCGCGAGAATGTCCAAAGTTTCAGCGGGATTTCCAAAATGTTGAGAGGAACTCGAAACATGTCAACCTTGGTTTTGAGAATCTCTCCCGGAGTTTGAGAGATTTGGACGTGAAAGGGTACCAGTCTTGTCGGGGATTGGGAACCCTTCGCGAGAATGTCCAAAGTTTCAGCGGGATTTCCAAAATGTTGAGAGGAACTCGAAACATGTCAACCTTGGTTTTGAGAATGTCTCCCGGAGTTTGAGAGATTTGGACGTGAAAGGGTACCAGTCTTGTCGGGGATTGGGAACCCTTCGCGAGAATGTCCAAAGCTTCAGCGGGATTTCCAAAATGTTGAGAGGAACTCGAAACATGTCAACCTCGGTTTTGAGAATCTCTCCCGGAGTCTGAGAGATTTGGACGTGAAAGGGTACCAGTCTTGTCGGGGATTGGGAACCCTTTGCGAGAATGTCCAAAGTTTCAGCGGGATTTCCAAAATGTTGAGAGGAACTCGAAACATGTCAACCTTGGTTTTGAGAATCTCTCCCGGAGTTTGAGAGATTTGGACGTGAAAGGGTACCAGTCTTGTCGGGGATTGGGAACCCTTCGCGAGAATGTCCAAAGTTTCAGCGGGATTTCCAAAATGTTGAGAGGAACTCAAAACATGTCAACCTTGGTTTTGAGAATCTCTCCCGGAGTTTGAGAGATTTGGACGTGAAAGGGTACCAGTCTTGTCGGGGATTGGGAACCCTTCGCGAGAATGTCCAAAGTTTCAGCGGGATTTCCAAAATGTTGAGAGGAACTCGAAACATGTCAACCTTGGGTTTGAGAACCTCTCCCGGAGTTTGAGAGATTTGGACGTGAAAGGGTACCAGTCTTGTCAAGGATTGGGAACCCTTCGCGAGAATGTCCAAAGTTTCAGCGGGATTTCCAAAATGTTGAGAGGAACTCGAAACATGTCAACCTCGGTTTTGAGAATCTCTCCCGGAGTTTGAGAGATTTGGACGTGAAAGGGTACCAGTCTTGTCGGGGATTGGGAACCCTTCGCGAGAATGTCCAAAGTTTCAGCGGGATTTCCAAAATGTTGAGAGGAACTCGAAACATGTCAACCTTGGTTTTGAGAATGTCTCCCGGAGTTTGAGAGATTTGGACGTGAAAGGGTACCAGTCTTGTCGGGGATTGGGAACCCTTCGCCAGAATGTCCAAAGTTTCAGCGGGATTTCCAAAATGTTGAGAGGAACTCGAAACATGTCTACCTTGGTTTTGAGAATCTCTCCCGGAGTTTGAGAGATTTGGACGTGAAAGGGTACCAGTCTTGTCGGGGATTGGGAACCCTTCGCCAGAATGTCCAAAGTTTCAGCGGGATTTCCAAAATGTTGAGAGGAACTCGAAACATGTCAACCTCGGTTTTGAGAATCTCTCCCGGAGTTTGAGAGATTTGGACGTGAAAGGGTACCAGTCTTGTCGGGGATTGGGAACCCTTCGCCAGAATGTCCAAAGTTTCAGCGGGATTTGCAAAATGTTGAGAGGAACTCGAAACATGTCAACCTCTGTTTTGAGAATCTCTCCCGGAGTTTGAGAGATTTGGACGTGAAAGGGTACCAGTCTTGTCGGGGATTGGGAACCCTTCGCCAGAATGTCCAAAGTTTCAGCGGGATTTCCAAAATGTTGAGAGGAACTCGAAACATGTGAACCTTGGTTTTGAGAATCTCTCCCGGAGTTTGAGAGATTTGGACGTGAAAGGGTACCAGTCTTGTCGGGGATTGGGAACCCTTCGCGAGAATGTCCACAGTTTCAGCGGGATTTCCAAAATGTTGAGAGGAACTCGAAACATGTCAACCTCTGTTTTGAGAATCTCTCCCGGAGTTTGAGAGATTTGGACGTGAAAGGGTACCAGTCTTGTCGGGGATTGGGAACCCTTCGCCAGAATGTCCAAAGTTTCAGCGGGATTTCCAAAATGTTGAGAGGAACTCGAAACATGTGAACCTTGGTTTTGAGAATCTCTCCCGGAGTTTGAGAGATTTGGACGTGAAAGGGTACCAGTCTTGTCGGGGATTGGGAACCCTTCGCCAGAATGTCCAAAGTTTCAGCGGGATTTCTAAAATGTTGAGAGGAACTCGAAACATGTCTACCTTGGTTTTGAGAATCTCTCCCGGAGTTTGAGAGATTTGGACGTGAAAGGGTACCAGTCTTGTCGGGGATTGGGAACCCTTCGCCAGAATGTCCAAAGTTTCAGCGGGATTTCCAAAATGTTGAGAGGAACTCGAAACTTGTCAACCTTGGTTTTGAGAATCTCTCCCGGAGTTTGAGAGATTTGGACGTGAAAGGGTACCAGTCTTGTCGGGGATTGGGAACCCTTCGCGAGAATGTCCAAAGTTTCAGCGGGATTTCCAAAATGTTGAGAGGAACTCGAAACATGTCAACCTTGGTTTTGAGAATCTCTCCCGGAGTTTGAGAGATTTGGACGTGAAAGGGTACCAGTCTTGTCGGGGATTGGGAACCCTTCGCGAGAATGTCCAAAGTTTCAGCGGGATTTCCAAAATGTTGAGAGGAACTCGAAACATGTCAACCTTGGTTTTGAGAATCTCTCCCGGAGTTTGAGAGATTTGGACGTGAAAGGGTACCAGTCTTGTCGGGGATTGGGAACCCTTCGCCAGAATGTCCAAAGCTTCAGCGGGATTTCCAAAATGTTGAGAGGAACTCGAAACATGTCAACCTCGGTTTTGAGAATCTCTCCCGGAGTCTGAGAGATTTGGACGTGAAAGGGTACCAGTCTTGTCGGGGATTGGGAACCCTTTGCGAGAATGTCCAAAGTTTCAGCGGGATTTCCAAAATGTTGAGAGGAACTCGAAACATGTCAACCTTGGTTTTGAGAATCTCTCCCGGAGTTTGAGAGATTTGGACGTGAAAGGGTACCAGTCTTGTCGGGGATAGGGAACCCTTCGCGAGAATGTCCAAAGTTTCAGCGGGATTTCCAAAATGTTGAGAGGAACTCGAAACATGTCAACCTTGGTTTTGAGAATCTCTCCCGGAGTTTGAGAGATTTGGACGTGAAAGGGTACCAGTCTTGTCGGGGATTGGGAACCCTTCGCGAGAATGTCCAAAGTTTCAGCGGGATTTCCAAAATGTTGAGAGGAACTCGAAACATGTCAACCTTGGTTTTGAGAACCTCTCCCGGAGTTTGAGAGATTTGGACGTGAAAGGGTACCAGTCTTGTCAAGGATTGGGAACCCTTCGCGAGAATGTCCAAAGTTTCAGCGGGATTTCCAAAATGTTGAGAGGAACTCGAAACATGTCAACCTTGGTTTTGAGAATCTCTCCCGGAGTTTGAGAGATTTGGACGTGAAAGGGTACCAGTCTTGTCGGGGATTGGGAACCCTTCGCCAGAATGTCCAAAGTTTCAGCGGGATTTGCAAAATGTTGAGAGGAACTTGAAACATGTCAACCTCTGTTTTGAGAATCTCTCCCGGAGTTTGAGAGATTTGGACGTGAAAGGGTACCAGTCTTGTCGGGGATTGGGAACCCTTCGCCAGAATGTCCAAAGTTTCAGCGGGATTTCCAAAATGTTGAGAGGAACTCGAAACATGTGAACCTTGGTTTTGAGAATCTCTCCCGGAGTTTGAGAGATTTGGACGTGAAAGGGTACCAGTCTTGTCGGGGATTGGGAACCCTTCGCGAGAATGTCCACAGTTTCAGCGGGATTTCCAAAATGTTGAGAGGAACTCGAAACATGTCAACCTCTGTTTTGAGAATCTCTCCCGGAGTTTGAGAGATTTGGACGTGAAAGGGTACCAGTCTTGTCGGGGATTGGGAACCCTTCGCCAGAATGTCCAAAGTTTCAGCGGGATTTGCAAAATGTTGAGAGGAACTCGAAACATGTCAACCTCTGTTTTGAGAATCTCTCCCGGAGTTTGAGAGATTTGGACGTGAAAGGGTACCAGTCTTGTCGGGGATTGGGAACCCTTCGCCAGAATGTCCAAAGTTTCAGCGGGATTTCCAAAATGTTGAGAGGAACTCGAAACATGTCAACCTTGGTTTTGAGAATCTCTCCCGGAGTTTGAGAGATTTGGACGTGAAATGGTACCAGTCTTGTAGGGGATTGGGAACCCTTCGCCAGAATGTCCAAAGTTTCAGCGGGATTTCCAAAATGTTGAGAGGAACTCGAAACATGTCAACCTTGGTTTTGAGAATCTCTCCCGGAGTTTGAGAGATTTGGACGTGAAAGGGTACCAGTCTTGTCGGGGATTGGGAACCCTTCGCCAGAATGTCCAAAGTTTCAGCGGGATTTCCAAAATGTTGAGAGGAACTCGAAACATGTCAACCTTGGTTTTGAGAATCTCTCCCGGAGTTTGAGAGATCTGGACGTGAAAGGGTACCAGTCTTGTCGGGGATTGGGAACCCTTCGCCAGAATGTCCAAAGTTTCAGCGGGATTTCCAAAATGTTGAGAGGAACTCGAAACATGTCAACCTCTGTTTTGAGAATCTCTCCCGGAGTTTGAGAGATTTGGACGTGAAAGGGTACCAGTCTTGTCGGGGATTGGGAACCCTTCGCAAGAATGTCCAAAGTTTCAGCGGGATTTCCAAAATGTTGAGAGGAACTCGAAACTTGTGAACCTTGGTTTTGAGAATCTCTCCCGGAGTTTGAGAGATTTGGACGTGAAAGGGTACCAGTCTTGTCGGGGATTGGGAACCCTTCGCGAGAATGTCCAAAGTTTCAGCGGGATTTCCAAAATGTTTAGAGGAACTCGAAACATGTCAACCTCGGTTTTGAGAATCTCTCCCGGAGTTTGAGAGATTTGGACGTGAAAGGGTACCAGTCTTGTCGGGGATTGGGAACCCTTCGCGAGAATGTCCAAAGTTTCAGCGGGATTTGCAAAATGTTGAGAGGAACTCGAAACATGTCAACCTTGGTTTTGAGAATCTCTCCCGGAGTTTGAGAGATTTGGACGTGAAAGGGTACCAGTCTTGTCGGGGATTGGGAACCCTTCGCCAGAATGTCCAAAGTTTCAGCGGGATTTCCAAAATGTTGAGAGGAACTCGAAACATGTCAACCTTGGTTTTGAGAATCTCTCCCGGAGTTTGAGAGATTTGGACGTGAAAGGGTACCAGTCTTGTCGGGGATTGGGAACCCTTTGCGAGAATGTCAAAAGCTTCAGCGGGATTTCCAAAATGTTGAGAGGAACTCGAAACATGTCAACCTCGGTTTTGAGAATCTCTCCCGGAGTTTGAGAGATTTGGACGTGAAAGGGTACCAGTCTTGTCGGGGATTGGGAACCCTTCGCCAGAATGTCCAAAGTTTCAGCGGGATTTCCAAAATGTTGAGAGGAACTCGAAACATGTCAACCTTGGTTTTGAGAATCTCTCCCGGAGTTTGAGAGATTTGGACGTGAAAGGGTACCAGTCTTGTCGGGGATTGGGAACCCTTCGCCAGAATGTCCAAAGTTTCAGCGGGATTTCCAAAATGTTGAGAGGAACTCGAAACATGTCAACCTTGGTTTTGAGAACCTCTCCCGGAGTTTGAGAGATTTGGACGTGAAAGGGTACCAGTCTTGTCAAGGATTGGGAACCCTTCGCGAGAATGTCCAAAGTTTCAGCGGGATTTCCAAAATGTTGAGAGGAACTCGAAACATGTGAACCTTGGTTTTGAGAATCTCTCCCGGAGTTTGAGAGATTTGGACGTGAAAGGGCACCAGTCTTGTCGGGGATTGGGAACCCTTCGCGAGAATGTCCAAAGTTTCAGCGGGATTTCCAAAATGTTGAGAGGAACTCGAAACATGTCAACCTCGGTTTTGAGAATCTCTCCCGGAGTTTGAGAGATTTGGACGTGAAAGGGTACCAGTCTTGTCGGGGATTGGGAACCCTTCGCCAGAATGTCCAAAGTTTCAGCTGGATTTCCAAAATGTTGAGAGGAACTCGAAACATGTCAACCTTGGTTTTGAGAACCTCTCCCAGAGTTTGAGAGATTTGGACGTGAAAGGGTACCAGTATTGTCAAGGATTGGGAACCCTTCGCGAGAATGTCCAAAGTTTCAGCGGGATTTCCAAAATGTTGAGAGGAACTCGAAACATGTCAGCCTTGGTTTTGAGAATCTCTCCCGGAGTTTGAGAGATTTGGACGTGAAAGGGTACCAGTCTTGTCGGGGATTGGGAACCCTTTGCGAGAATGTCCAAAGTTTCAGCGGGATTTCCAAAATGTTGAGAGGAACTCGAAACATGTCAACCTTGGTTTTGAGAATCTCTCCCGGAGTTTGAGAGATTTGGACGTGAAAGGGTACCAGTCTTGTCGGGGATTGGGAACCCTTTGCGAGAATGTCCAAAGTTTCAGCGGGATTTCCAAAATGTTGAGAGGAACTCGAAACATGTCAACCTTGGTTTTGAGAATGTCTCCCGGAGTTTGAGAGATTTGGACGTGAAAGGGTACCAGTCTTGTCGGGGATTGGGAACCCTTCGCCAGAATGTCCAAAGTTTCAGCGGGATTTCCAAAATGTTGAGAGGAACTCGAAACATGTCTACCTTGGTTTTGAGAATCTCTCCCGGAGTTTGAGAGATTTGGACGTGAAAGGGTACCAGTCTTGTCGGGGATTGGGAACCCTTCGCCAGAATGTCCAAAGTTTCAGCGGGATTTCCAAAATGTTGAGAGGAACTCGAAACATGTCAACCTCGGTTTTGAGAATCTCTCCCGGAGTTTGAGAGATTTGGACGTGAAAGGGTACCAGTCTTGTCGGGGATTGGGAACCCTTCGCCAGAATGTCCAAAGTTTCAGCGGGATTTCCAAAATGTTGAGAGGAACTCGAAACATGTCAACCTTGGTTTTGAGAACCTCTCCCGGAGTTTGAGAGATTTGGACGTGAAAGGGTACCAGTCTTGTCAAGGATTGGGAACCCTTCGCGAGAATGTCCAAAGTTTCAGCGGGATTTCCAAAATGTTGAGAGGAACTCGAAACATGTCAACCTCGGTTTTGAGAATCTCTCCCGGAGTTTGAGAGATCTGGACGTGAAAGGGTACCAGTCTTGTCGAGGATTGGGAACCCTTCGCCAGAATGTCCAAAGTTTCAGCGGGATTTCCAAAATGTTGAGAGGAACTCGAAACATGTCAACCTCGGTTTTGAGAATCTCTCCCGGAGTTTGAGAGATTTGGACGTGAAAGGGTACCAGTCTTGTCGGGGATTGGGAACCCTTCGCGAGAATGTCCAAAGTTTCAGCGGGATTTCCAAAATGTTGAGAGGAACTCGAAACTTGTGAACCTTGGTTTTGAGAATCTCTCCCGGAGTTTGAGAGATTTGGACGTGAAAGGGTACCAGTCTTGTCGGGGATTGGGAACCCTTTGCGAGAATGTCCAAAGTTTCAGCGGGATTTCCAAAATGTTGAGAGGAACTCGAAACATGTCAACCTCGGTTTTGAGAATCTCTCCCGGAGTTTGAGAGATTTGGACGTGAAAGGGCACCAGTCTTGTCGGGGATTGGGAACCCTTCGCGAGAATGTCCAAAGTTTCAGCGGGATTTCCAAAATGTTGAGAGGAACTCGAAACATGTCATCCTTGGTTTTGAGAATCTCTCCCGGAGTTTGAGAGATTTGGACGTGAAAGGGTACCAGTCTTGTCAAGGATTGGGAACCCTTCGCGAGAATGTCCAAAGTTTCAGCGGGATTTCCAAAATGTTGAGAGGAACTCGAAACATGTCAACCTTGGTTTTGAGAATCTCTCCCGGAGTTTGAGAGATTTGGACGTGAAAGGGTACCAGTCTTGTCGGGGATTGGGAACCCTTCGCGAGAATGTCCAAAGCTTCAGCGGGATTTCCAAAATGTTGAGAGGAACTCGAAACATGTCAACCTCGGTTTTGAGAATCTCTCCCGGAGTTTGAGAGATTTGGACGTGAAAGGGTACCAGTCTTGTCGGGGATTGGGAACCCTTTGCGAGAATGTCCAAAGTTTCAGCGGGTTTTCCAAAATGTTGAGAGGAACTCGAAACATGTGAACCTTGGTTTTGAGAATCTCTCCCGGAGTTTGAGAGATTTGGACGTGAAAGGGTACCAGTCTTGTCGGGGATTGGGAACCCTTCGCCAGAATGTCCAAAGTTTCAGCGGGATTTCCAAAATGTTGAGAGGAACTCGAAACATGTCAACCTTGGTTTTGAGAATCTCTCCCGGAGTTTGAGAGATTTGGACGTGAAAGGGTACCAGTCTTGTCGGGGATTGGGAACCCTTCGCGAGAATGTCCAAAGTTTCAGCGGGATTTCCAAAATGTTGAGAGGAACTCGAAACATGTCAACCTTGGTTTTGAGAACCTCTCCCGGAGTTTGAGAGATTTGGACGTGAAAGGGTACCAGTCTTGTCAAGGATTGGGAACCCTTCGCGAGAATGTCCAAAGTTTCAGCGGGATTTCCAAAATGTTGAGAGGAACTCGAAACATGTCAACCTTGGTTTTGAGAATCTCTCCCGGAGTTTGAGAGATTTGGACGTGAAAGGGTACCAGTCTTGTCGGGGATTGGGAACCCTTCGCGAGAATGTCCAAAGTTTCAGCGGGATTTCCAAAATGTTGAGAGGAACTCGAAACATGTCAACCTTGGTTTTGAGAATGTCTCCCGGAGTTTGAGAGATTTGGACGTGAAAGGGTACCAGTCTTGTCGGGGATTGGGAACCCTTCGCCACAATGTCCAAAGTTTCAGCGGGATTTCCAAAATGTTGAGAGGAACTCGAAACATGTCAACCTCGGTTTTGAGAATCTCTCCCGGAGTTTGAGAGATTTGGACGTGAAAGGGTACCAGTCTTGTCGGGGATTGGGAACCCTTCGCGACAATGTCCAAAGTTTCAGCGGGATTTCCAAAATGTTGAGAGGAACTCGAAACATGTCAACCTTGGTTTTGAGAATCTCTCCCGGAGTTTGAGAGATTTGGACGTGAAAGGGTACCAGTCTTGTCGGGGATTGGGAATCCTTCGCGAGAATGTCCAAAGCTTCAGCGGGATTTCCAAAATGTTGAGAGGAACTCGAAACATGTCAACCTCGGTTTTGAGAATCTCTCCCGGAGTTTGAGAGATTTGGACGTGAAAGGGTACCAGTCTTGTCGGGGATTGGGAACCCTTTGCGAGAATGTCCAAAGTTTCAGCGGGATTTCCAAAATGTTGAGAGGAACTCGAAACATGTCAACCTTGGTTTTGAGAATCTCTCCCGGAGTTTGAGAGATTTGGACGTGAAAGGGTACCAGTCTTGTCGGGGATTGGGAACCCTTCGCCAGAATGTCCAAAGTTTCAGCGGGATTTCCAAAATGTTGAAAGGAACTCGAAACATGTCAACCTTGGTTTTGAGAATCTCTCCCGGAGTTTGAGAGATTTGGACGTGAAAGGGTACCAGTCTTGTCGGGGATTGGGAACCCTTCGCGAGAATGTCCAAAGTTTCAGCGGGATTTCCAAAATGTTGAGAGGAACTCGAAACATGTCAACCTTGGTTTTGAGAACCTATCCCGGAGTTTGAGAGATTTGGACGTGAAAGGGTACCAGTCTTGTCAAGGATTGGGAACCCTTCGCGAGAATGTCCAAAGTTTCAGCGGGATTTCCAAAATGTTGAGAGGAACTCGAAACATGTCAACCTTGGTTTTGAGAATCTCTCCCGGAGTTGGAGAGATTTGGACGTGAAAGGGTACCAGTCTTGTTGGGGATTGGGAACCCTTTGCGAGAATGTCCAAAGTTTCAGCGGGATTTCCAAAATGTTGAGAGGAACTCGAAACATGTCTACCTTGGTTTTGAGAATCTCTCCCGGAGTTTGAGAGATTTGGACGTGAAAGGGTACCAGTCTTGTCGGGGATTGGGAACCCTTCGCCAGAATGTCCAAAGTTTCAGCGGGATTTCCAAAATGTTGAGAGGAACTCGAAACATGTCAACCTCGGTTTTGAGAATCTCTCCCGGAGTTTGAGAGATTTGGACGTGAAAGGGTACCAGTCTTGTCGGGGATTGGGAACCCTTCGCCAGAATGTCCAAAGTTTCAGCGGGATTTCCAAAATGTTGAGAGGAACTCGAAACATGTCAACCTCGGTTTTGAGAATCTCTCCCGGAGTTTGAGAGATTTGGACGTGAAAGGGTACCAGTCTTGTCGGGGATTGGGAACCCTTCGCCAGAATGTCCAAAGTTTCAGCGGGATTTCCAAAATGTTGAGAGGAACTCGAAACATGTGAACCTTGGTTTTGAGAATCTCTCCCGGAGTTTGAGAGATTTGGACGTGAAAGGGTACCAGTCTTGTCGGGGATTGGGAACCCTTCGCCAGAATGTCCAAAGTTTCAGCGGGATTTCCAAAATGTTGAGAGGAACTCGAAACATGTCAACCTTGGTTTTGAGAATCTCTCCCGGAGTTTGAGAGATCTGGACGTGAAAGGGTACCAGTCTTGTCGGGGATTGGGAACCCTTCGCGAGAATGTCCAAAGTTTCAGCGGGATTTCCAAAATGTTGAGAGGAACTCGAAACATGTCAACCTCGGTTTTGAGAATCTCTCCCGGAGTTGGAGAGATTTGGACGTGAAAGGGTACCAGTCTTGTCGGGGATTGGGAACCCTTCGCCAGAATGTCCAAAGTTTCAGCGGGATTTCCAAAATGTTGAGAGGAACTCGAAACTTGTGAACCTTGGTTTTGAGAATCTCTCCCGGAGTTTGAGAGATTTGGACGTGAAAGGGTACCAGTCTTGTCGGGGATTGGGAACCCTTCGCGAGAATGTCCAAAGTTTCAGCGGGATTTCCAAAATGTTGAGAGGAACTCGAAACATGTCAACCTCGGTTTTGAGAATCTCTCCCGGAGTTTGAGAGATTTGGACGTGAAAGGGCACCAGTCTTGTCGGGGATTGGGAACCCTTCGCGAGAATGTCCAAAGTTTCAGCGGGATTTCCAAAATGTTGAGAGGAACTCGAAACATGTGAACCTTGGTTTTGAGAATCTCTCCCGGAGTTTGAGAGATTTGGACGTGAAAGGGTACCAGTCTTGTCGGGGATTGGGAACCCTTCACGAGAATGTCCAAAGTTTCAGCGGGATTTCCAAAATGTTGAGAGGAACTCGAAACATGTCAACCTTGGTTTTGAGAATCTCTCCCGGAGTTTGAGAGATTTGGACGTGAAAGGGTACCAGTCTTGTCGGGGATTGGGAACCCTTCGCGAGAATGTCCAAAGCTTCAGCGGGATTTCCAAAATGTTGAGAGGAACTCGAAACATGTCAACCTCGGTTTTGAGAATCTCTCCCGGAGTTTGAGAGATTTGGACGTGAAAGGGTACCAGTCTTGTCGGGGATTGGGAACCCTTTGCGAGAATGTCCAAAGTTTCAGCGGGATTTCCAAAATGTTGAGAGGAACTCGAAACATGTCAACCTTGGTTTTGAGAATCTCTCCCGGAGTTTGAGAGATTTGGACGTGAAAGGGTACCAGTCTTGTCGGGGATTGGGAACCCTTCGCCAGAATGTCCAAAGTTTCAGCGGGATTTCCAAAATGTTGAGAGGAACTCGAAACATGTGAACCTTGGTTTTGAGAATCTCTCCCGGAGTTTGAGAGATTTGGACGTGAAAGGGTACCAGTCTTGTCGGGGATTGGGAACCCTTCGCCAGAATGTCCAAAGTTTCAGCGGGATTTCCAAAATGTTGAGAGGAACTCGAAACATGTCAACCTTGGTTTTGAGAATCTCTCCCGGAGTTTGAGAGATCTGGACGTGAAAGGGTACCAGTCTTGTCGGGGATTGGGAACCCTTCGCCAGAATGTCCAAAGTTTCAGCGGGATTTCCAAAATGTTGAGAGGAACTCGAAACATGTGAACCTTGGTTTTGAGAATCTCTCCCGGAGTTTGAGAGATTTGGACGTGAAAGGGTACCAGTCTTGTCGGGGATTGGGAACCCTTCGCCAGAATGTCCAAAGTTTCAGCGGGATTTCCAAAATGTTGAGAGGAACTCGAAACATGTCAACCTCGGTTTTGAGAATCTCTCCCGGAGTTTGAGAGATTTGGACGTGAAAGGGTACCAGTCTTGTCGGGGATTGGGAACCCTTCGCCAGAATGTCCAAAGTTTCAGCGGGATTTCCAAAATGTTGAGAGGAACTCGAAACATGTCAACCTCGGTTTTGAGAATCTCTCCCGGAGTTTGAGAGATTTGGACGTGAAAGGGTACCAGTCTTGTCGGGGATTGGGAACCCTTCGCGAGAATGTCCAAAGCTTCAGCGGGATTTCCAAAATGTTGAGAGGAACTCGAAACATGTCAACCTCGGTTTTGAGAATCTCTCCCGGAGTTTGAGAGATTTGGACGTGAAAGGGTAGCAGTCTTGTCGGGGATTGGGAACCCTTTGCGAGAATGTCCAAAGTTTCAGCGGGATTTCCAAAATGTTGAGAGGAACTCGAAACATGTCAACCTTGGTTTTGAGAATCTCTCCCGGAGTTTGAGAGATTTGGACGTGAAAGGGTACCAGTCTTGTCGGGGATTGGGAACCCTTCGCCAGAATGTCCAAAGTTTCAGCGGGATTTCCAAAATGTTGAGAGGAACTCGAAACATGTCAACCTTGGTTTTGAGAATCTCTCCCGGAGTTGGAGAGATTTGGACGTGAAAGGGTACCAGTCTTGTCGGGGATTGGGAACCCTTCGTGAGAATGTCCAAAGTTTCAGCGGGATTTCCAAAATGTTGAGAGGAACTCGAAACATGTCAACCTTGGTTTTGAGAACCTCTCCCGGAGTTTGAGAGATTTGGAAGTGAAAGGGTACCAGTCTTGTCGGGGATTGGGAACCCTTCGCGAGAATGTCCAAAGTTTCAGCGGGATTTCCAAAATGTTGAGAGGAACTCGAAACATGTCAACCTTGGTTTTGAGAATCTCTCCCGGAGTTTGAGAGATTTGGACGTGAAAGTGTACCAGTCTTGTCGGGGATTGGGAACCCTTCGCCAGAATGTCCAAAGTTTCAGCGGGATTTCCAAAATGTTGAGTGGAACTCGAAACATGTCAACCTTGGTTTTGAGAATGTCTCCCGGAGTTTGAGAGATTTGGACGTGAAAGGGTACCAGTCTAGTCGGGGATTGGGAACCCTTCGCCAGAATGTCCAAAGTTTCAGCGGGATTTCCAAAATGTTGAGAGGAACTCGAAACATGTCTACCTTGGTTTTGAGAATCTCTCCCGGAGTTTGAGAGATTTGGACGTGAAAGGCTACCAGTCTTGTCGGGGATTGGGAACCCTTCGCCAGAATGTCCAAAGTTTCAGCGGGATTTCCAAAATGTTGAGAGGAACTCGAAACATGTCAACCTCGGTTTTGAGAATCTCTCCCGGAGTTTGAGAGATTTGGACGTGAAAGGGTACCAGTCTTGTCGGGGATTGGGAACCCTTCGCCAGAATGTCCAAAGTTTCAGCGGGATTTCCAAAATGTTGAGAGGAACTCGAAACATGTCAACCTTGGTTTTGAGAATCTCTCCCGGAGTTTGAGAGATTTGGACGTGAAAGGGTACCAGTCTTGTCGGGGATTGGGAACCCTTCGCCAGAATGTCCAAAGTTTCAGCGGGATTTCCAAAATGTTGAAAGGAACTCGAAACATGTGAACCTTGGTTTTGAGAATCTCTCCCGGAGTTTGAGAGATTTGGACGTGAAAGGGTACCAGTCTTGTCGGGGATTGGGATTCATTCGCCAGAATGTCCAAAGTTTCAGCGGGATTTCCAAAATGTTGAGAGGAACTCGAAACATGTCAACCTTGGTTTTGAGAATCTCTCCCGGAGTTTGAGAGATTTGGACGTGAAAGGGTACCAGTCTTGTCGGGGATTGGGAACCCTTCGCCAGAATGTCCAAAGTTTCAGCGGGATTTCCAAAATGTTGAGAGGAACTCGAAACATGTCAACCTTGGTTTTGAGAACCTCTCCCGGAGTTTGAGAGATTTGGACGTGAAAGGGTACCAGTCTTGTCGGGGATTGGGAACCCTTTGCGAGAATGTCCAAAGTTTCAGCGGGATTTCCAAAATGTTGAGAGGAACTCGAAACATGTCAACCTTGGTTTTGAGAATCTCTCCCGGAGTTTGAGAGATTTGGACGTGAAAGGGTACCAGTCTTGTCGGGGATTGGGAACCCTTCGCCAGAATGTCCAAAGTTTCAGCGGGATTTCCAAAATGTTGAGAGGAACTCGAAACATGTCAACCTTGGTTTTGAGAATCTCTCCCGGAGTTGGAGAGATTTGGACGTGAAAGGGTACCAGTCTTGTCGGGGATTGGGAACCCTTCGCGAGAATGTCCAAAGTTTCAGCGGGATTTCCAAAATGTTGAGAGGAACTCGAAACATGTCAACCTCGGTTTTGAGAATCTCTCCCGGAGTTCGAGAGATTTGGACGTGAAAGGGTACCAGTCTTGTCGGGGATTGGGAACCCTTCGCCAGAATGTCCAAAGTTTCAGCGGGATTTCCAAAATGTTGAGAGGAACTCGAAACATGTCAACCTCGGTTTTGAGAATCTCTCCCGGAGTTTGAGAGATTTGGACGTGAAAGGGTACCAGTCTTGTCGGGGATTGGGAACCCTTCGCTAGAATGTCCAAAGTTTCAGCGGGATTTCCAAAATGTTGAGAGGAACTCGAAACATGTGAACCTCGGTTTTGAGAATCTCTCCCGGAGTTTGAGAGATTTGGACGTGAAAGGGTACCAGTCTTGTCGGGGATTGGGAACCCTTCGCGAGAATGTCCAAAGTTTCAGCGGGATTTCCAAAATGTTGAGAGGAACTCGAAACATGTCAACCTCGGTTTTGAGAATCTCTCCCGGAGTTTGAGAGATTTGGACGTGAAAGGGTACCAGTCTTGTCGGGGATTGGGAACCCTTCGCGAGAATGTCCAAAGTTTCAGCGGGATTTCCAAAATGTTGAGAGGAACTCGAAACATGTCAACCTTGGTTTTGAGAATCTCTCCCGGAGTTTGAGAGATTTGGACGTGAAAGGGTACCAGTCTTGTCGGGGATTGGGAACCCTTCGCCAGAATGTCCAAAGTTTCAGCGGGATTTCCAAAATGTTGAGAGGAACTCGAAACATGTGAACCTTGGTTTTGAGAATCTCTCCCGGAGTTTGAGAGATTTGGACGTGAAAGGGTACCAGTCTTGTCGGGGAATGGGAACCCTTCGCCAGAATGTCCAAAGTTTCAGCGGGATTTCCAAAATGTTGAGAGGAACTCGAAACATGTCAACCTCGGTTTTGAGAATCTCTCCCGGAGTTTGAGAGATTTGGACGTGAAAGGGTAGCAGTCTTGTCGGGGATTGGGAACCCTTCGCGAGAATGTCCAAAGTTTCAGCGGGATTTCCAAAATGTTGAGAGGAACTCGAAACATGTCAACCTTGGTTTTGAGAATCTCTCCCGAAGTTCGAGAGATTTGGACGTGAAAGGGTACCAGTCCTGTCGGGGATTGGGAACCCTTCGCGAGAATGTCCAAAGTTTCAGCGGGATTTCCAAAATGTTGAGAGGAACTCGAAACATGTCAACCTTGGTTTTGAGAATCTCTCCCGGAGTTTGAGAGATTTGGACGTGAAAGGGTACCAGTCTTGTCGGGGATTGGGAACCCTTCGCGAGAATGTCCAAAGTTTCAGCGGGATTTCCAAAATGTTGAGAGGAACTCGAAACATGTCAACCTTGGTTTTGAGAATCTCTCCCGGAGTTTGAGAGATTTGGAGGTGAAAGGGTACCAGTCTTGTCGGGGATTGGGAACCCTTCGCGAGAATGTCCAAAGTTTCAGTGGGATTTCCAAAATGTTGAGAGGAACTCGAAACATGTCAACCTTGGTTTTGAGAACCTCTCCCGGAGTTTGAGAGATTTGGACGTGAAAGGGTACCAGTCTTGTCGGGGATTGGGAACCCTTCGCGAGAATGTCCAAAGTTTCAGCGGGATTTCCAAAATGTTGAGAGGAACTCGAAACATGTGAACCTTGGTTTTGAGAATCTCTCCCGGAGTTTGAGAGATTTGGACGTGAAAGGGTACCAGTCTTGTCGGGGATTGGGAACCCTTCGCCAGAATGTCCAAAGTTTCAGCGGGATTTCCAAAATGTTGAGAGGAACTCGAAACATGTCAACCTTGGTTTTGAGAATCTCTCCCGGAGTTTGAGAGATTTGGACGTGAAAGGGTACCAGTCTTGTCGGGGATTGGGAACCCTTCGCCAGAATGTCCAAAGTTTCAGCGGGATTTCCAAAATGTTGAGAGGAACTTGAAACATGTCAACCTTGGTTTTGAGAATCTCTCGCGGAGTTCGAGAGATTTGGACGTGAAAGGGTACCAGTCTTGTCGGGGATTGGGAACCCTTCGCGAGAATGTCCAAAGTTTCAGCGGGATTTCCAAAATGTTGAGAGGAACTCGAAACATGTCAACCTTGGTTTTGAGAATGTCTCCCGGAGTTTGAGAGATTTGGACGTGAAAGGGTACCAGTCTTGTTGGGGATTGGGAACCCTTCGCTAGAATGTCCAAAGTTTCAGCGGGATTTCCAAAATGTTGAGAGGAACTCGAAACATGTCAACCTCGGTTTTGAGAATCTCTCCCGGAGTTTGAGAGATTTGGACGTGAAAGGGTACCAGTCTTGTCGGGGATTGGGAACCCTTCGCCAGAATGTCCAAAGTTTCAGCGGGATTTCCAAAATGTTGAGAGGAACTCGAAACATGTCAACCTCGGTTTTGAGAATCTCTCCCGGAGTCTGAGAGATTTGGACGTTAAAGGGTACCAGTCTTGTCGGGGATTGGGAACCCTTCGCGAGAATGTCCAAAGTTTCAGCGGGATTTCCAAAATGTTGAGAGGAACTCGAAACATGTCAACCTTGGTTTTGAGAATCTCTCCCGGAGTTGGAGAGATTTGGACGTGAAAGGGTACCAGTCTTGTCGGGGATTGGGAACCCTTCGCCAGAATGTCCAAAGTTTCAGCGGGATTTCCAAAATGTTGAGAGGAACTCGAAACATGTCAACCTTGGTTTTGAGAATCTCTCCCGGAGTTTGAGAGATTTGGACGTGAAAGGGTACCAGTCTTGTCGGGGATTGGGAACCCTTCGCCAGAATGTCCAAAGTTTCAGCGGGATTTCCAAAATGTTGAGAGGAACTCGAAACATGTCAACCTTGGTTTTGAGAATCTCTCCCGGAGTTTGAGAGATTTGGACGTGAAAGGGTACCAGTCTTGTCGGGGATTGGGAACCCTTCGCGAGAATGTCCAAAGTTTCAGCGGGATTTCCAAAATGTTGAGAGGAACTCGAAACATGTCAACCTTGGTTTTGAGAATCTCTCCCGAAGTTCGAGAGATTTGGACGTGAAAGGGTACCAGTCCTGTCGGGGACTGGGAACCCTTCGCGAGAATGTCCAAAGTTTCAGCGGGATTTCCAAAATGTTGAGAGGAACTCGAAACATGTCAACCTTGGTTTTGAGAATCTCTCCCGGAGTTTGAGAGATTTGGAGGTGAAAGGGTACCAGTCTTGTCGGGGATTGGGAACCCTTCGCGAGAATGTCCAAAGTTTCAGCGGGATTTCCAAAATGTTGAGAGGAACTCGAAACATGTCAACCTTGGTTTTGAGAATCTCTCCCGGAGTTTGAGAGATTTGGACGTGAAAGGGTACCAGTCTTGTCGGGGATTGGGAACCCTTCGCGAGAATGTCCAAAGTTTCAGCGGGATTTCCAAAATGTTGAGAGGAACTCGAAACATGTCAACCTTGGTTTTGAGAATCTCTCCCGGAGTTTGAGAGATTTGGACGTGAAAGGGTACCAGTGTTGTCGGGGATTGGGAACCCTTCGCGAGAATGTCCAAAGTTTCAGCGGGATTTCCAAAATGTTGAGAGGAACTCGAAACATGTCAACCTTGGTTTTGAGAATCTCTCCCGGAGTTTGAGAGATTTGGACATGAAAGGGTACCAGTCTTGTCGGGGATTGGGAACCCTTCGCCAGAATGTCCAAAGTTTCAGCGGGATTTCCAAAATGTTGAGAGGAACTCGAAACATGTCAACCTTGGTTTTGAGAACCTCTCCCGGAGTTTGAGAGATTTGGACGTGAAAGAGTACCAGTCTTGTCGGGGATTGGGAACCCTTCGCGAGAATGTCCAAAGTTTCAGCGGGATTTCCAAAATGTTGAGAGGAACTCGAAACATGTGAACCTTGGTTTTGAGAATCTCTCCCGGAGTTTGAGAGATTTGGACGTGAAAGGGTACCAGTCTTGTCGGGGATTGGGAACTCTTCGCCAGAATGTCCAAAGTTTCAGCGGGATTTCCAAAATGTTGAGAGGAACTCGAAACATGTCAACCTCGGTTTTGAGAATCTCTCCCGGAGTTTGAGAGATTTGGACGTGAAAGGGTACCAGTCTTGTCGGGGATTGGGAACCCTTCGCCAGAATGTCCAAAGTTTCAGCGGGATTTCCAAAATGTTGAGAGGAACTCGAAACATGTCAACCTCGGTTTTGAGAATCTCTCCCGGAGTTTGAGAGATTTGGACGTGAAAGGGTACCAGTCTTGTCGGGGATTGGGAACCCTTCGCGAGAATGTCCAAAGTTTCAGCGGGATTTCCAAAATGTTGAGAGGAACTCGAAACATGTCAACCTTGGTTTTGAGAACCTCTCCCGGAGTTTGAGAGATTTGGACGTGAAAGGGTACCAGTCTTGTCGGGGATTGGGAACCCTTCGCCAGAATGTCCAAAGTTTCAGCGGGATTTCCAAAATGTTGAGAGGAACTCGAAACATGTCAACCTTGGTTTTGAGAATCTCTCCCGGAGTTTGAGAGATTTGGACGTGAAAGGGTACCAGTCTTGTCGGGGATTGGGAACCCTTCGCCAGAATGTCCAAAGTTTCAGCGGGATTTCCAAAATGTTGAGAGGAACTCGAAACATGTCAACCTTGGTTTTGAGAATCTCTCCCGGAGTTTGAGAGATTTGGACGTGAAAGGGTACCAGTCTTGTCGGGGATTGGGAACCCTTCGCGAGAATGTCCAAAGTTTCAGCGGGATTTCCAAAATGTTGAGAGGAACTCGAAACATGTCAACCTTGGTTTTGAGAATCTCTCCCGAAGTTCGAGAGATTTGGACGTGAAAGGGTACCAGTCCTGTCGGGGACTGGGAACCCTTCGCGAGAATGTCCAAAGTTTCAGCGGGATTTCCAAAATGTTGAGAGGAACTCGAAACATGTCAACCTTGGTTTTGAGAATCTCTCCCGGAGTTTGAGAGATTTGGACGTGAAAGGGTACCAGTCTTGTCGGGGATTGGGAACCCTTCGCGAGAATGTCCAAAGTTTCAGCGGGATTTCCAAAATGTTGAGAGGAACTCGAAACATGTCAACCTTGGTTTTGAGAATCTCTCCCGGAGTTTGAGAGATTTGGACGTGAAAGGGTACCAGTCTTGTCGGGGATTGGGAACCCTTCGCGAGAATGTCCAAAGTTTCAGCGGGATTTCCAAAATGTTGAGAGGAACTCGAAACATGTCAACCTTGGTTTTGAGAATCTCTCCCGGAGTTTGAGAGATTTGGACGTGAAAGGGTACCAGTGTTGTCGGGGATTGGGAACCCTTCGCGAGAATGTCCAAAGTTTCAGCGGGATTTCCAAAATGTTGAGAGGAACTCGAAACATGTCAACCTTGGTTTTGAGAATCTCTCCCGGAGTTTGAGAGATTTGGAGGTGAAAGGGTACCAGTCTTGTCGGGGATTGGGAACCCTTCGCGAGAATGTCCAAAGTTTCAGCGGGATTTCCAAAATGTTGAGAGGAACTCGAAACATGTCAACCTTGGTTTTGAGAACCTCTCCCGGAGTTTGAGAGATTTGGACGTGAAAGAGTACCAGTCTTGTCGGGGATTGGGAACCCTTCGCGAGAATGTCCAAAGTTTCAGCGGGATTTCCAAAATGTTGAGAGGAACTCGAAACATGTGAACCTTGGTTTTGAGAATCTCTCCCGGAGTTTGAGAGATTTGGACGTGAAAGGGTACCAGTCTTGTCGGGGATTGGGAACCCTTCGCCAGAATGTCCAAAGTTTCAGCGGGATTTCCAAAATGTTGAGAGGAACTCGAAACATGTCAACCTTGGTTTTGAGAATCTCTCCCGGAGTTTGAGAGATTTGGACGTGAAAGGGTACCAGTCTTGTCGGGGATTGGGAACCCTTCGCCAGAATGTCCAAAGTTTCAGCGGGATTTCCAAAATGTTGAGAGGAACTCGAAACATGTCAACCTTGGTTTTGAGAATCTCTCCCGGAGTTTGAGAGATTTGGACGTGAAAGGGTACCAGTCTTGTCGGGGATTGGGAACCCTTCGCGAGAATGTCCAAAGTTTCAGCGGGATTTCCAAAATGTTGAGAGGAACTCGAAACATGTCAACCTTGGTTTTGAGAACCTCTCCCGGAGTTTGAGAGATTTGGACGTGAAAGGGTACCAGTCTTGTCGGGGATTGGGAACCCTTCGCGAGAATGTCCAAAGTTTCAGCGGGATTTCCAAAATGTTGAGAGGAACTCGAAACATGTGAACCTTGGTTTTGAGAATCTCTCCCGGAGTTTGAGAGATTTGGACGTGAAAGGGTACCAGTCTTGTCGGGGATTGGGAACCCTTCGCCAGAATGTCCAAAGTTTCAGCGGGATTTCCAAAATGTTGAGAGGAACTCGAAACATGTCAACCTTGGTTTTGAGAATCTCTCCCGGAGTTTGAGAGATTTGGACGTGAAAGGGTACCAGTCTTGTCGGGGATTGGGAACCCTTCGCGAGAATGTCCAAAGTTTCAGCGGGATTTCTAAAATGTTGAGAGGAACTCGAAACATGTCAACCTTGGTTTTGAGAATCTCTCCCGGAGTTCGAGAGATTTGGACATGAAAGGGTACCAGTCTTGTCGGGGATTGGGAACCCTTCGCCAGAATGTCCAAAGTTTCAGCGGGATTTCCAAAATGTTGAGAGGAACTCGAAACATGTGAACCTTGGTTTTGAGAATCTCTCCCGGAGTTTGAGAGATTTGGACGTGAAAGGGTACCAGTCTTGTCGGGGATTGGGAACCCTTCGCTAGAATGTCCAAAGTTTCAGTGGGATTTCCAAAATATTGAGAGGAACTCGAAACATGTCAACCTCGGTTTTGAGAATCTCTCCCGGAGTTTGAGAGATTTGGACGTGAAAGGGTACCAGTCTTGTCGGGGATTGGGAACCCTTCGCGAGAATGTCCAAAGTTTCAGCGGGATTTCCAAAATGTTGAGAGGAACTCGAAACATGTCAACCTTGGTTTTGAGAATCTCTCCCGGAGTTCGAGAGATTTGGACGTGAAAGGGTACCAGTCTTGTCGGGGATTGGGAACCCTTCGCGAGAATGTCCAAAGTTTCAGCGGGATTTCCAAAATGTTGAGAGGAACTCGAAACATGTCAACCTCGGTTTTGAGAATCTCTCCCGGAGTTTGAGAGATTTGGATGTGAAAGGGTACCAGTCTTGTCGGGGATTGGGAACCCTTCGCTAGAATGTCCAAAGTTTCAGCGGGATTTCCAAAATGTTGAGAGGAACTCGAAACATGTCAACCTCGGTTTTGAGAATCTCTCCCGGAGTTTGAGAGATTTGGACGTGAAAGGGTACCAGTCTTGTCGGGGATTGGGAACCCTTCGCCAGAATGTCCAAAGTTTCAGCGGGATTTCCAAAATGTTGAGAGGAACTCGAAACATGTCAACCTCGGTTTTGAGAATCTCTCCCGGAGTTTGAGAGATTTGGACGTGAAAGGGTACCAGTCTTGTCGGGGATTGGGAACCCTTCGCGAGAATGTCCAAAGTTTCAGCGGGATTTCCAAAATGTTGAGAGGAACTCGAAACATGTCAACCTTGGTTTTGAGAATCTCTCCCGGAGTTTGAGAGATTTGGACGTGAAAGGGTACCAGTCTTGTCGGGGATTGGGAACCCTTCGCCAGAATGTCCAAAGTTTCAGCGGGATTTCCAAAATGTTGAGAGGAACTCGAAACATGTGAACCTTGGTTTTGAGAATCTCTCCCGGAGTTTGAGAGATTTGGACGTGAAAGGGTACCAGTCTTGTCGGGGATTGGGAACCCTTCGCCAGAATGTCCAAAGTTTCAGCGGGATTTCCAAAATGTTGAGAGGAACTCGAAACATGTCAACCTTGGTTTTGAGAATCTCTCCCGGAGTTTGAGAGATTTGGAGGTGAAAGGGTACCAGTCTTGTCGGGGATTGGGAACCCTTCGCGAGAATGTCCAAAGTTTCAGTGGGATTTCCAAAATGTTGAGAGGAACTCGAAACATGTCAACCTTGGTTTTGAGAACCTCTCCCGGAGTTTGAGAGATTTGGACGTGAAAGAGTACCAGTCTTGTCGGGGATTGGGAACCCTTCGCGAGAATGTCCAAAGTTTCAGCGGGATTTCCAAAATGTTGAGAGGAACTCGAAACATGTGAACCTTGGTTTTGAGAATCTCTCCCGGAGTTTGAGAGATTTGGACGTGAAAGGGTACCAGTCTTGTCGGGGATTGGGAACCCTTCGCCAGAATGTCCAAAGTTTCAGCGGGATTTCCAAAATGTTGAGAGGAACTCGAAACATGTCAACCTTGGTTTTGAGAATCTCTCCCGGAGTTTGAGAGATTTGGACGTGAAAGGGTACCAGTCTTGTCGGGGATTGGGAACCCTTCGCCAGAATGTCCAAAGTTTCAGCGGGATTTCCAAAATGTTGAGAGGAACTCGAAACATGTCAACCTCGGTTTTGAGAATCTCTCCCGGAGTTTGAGAGATTTGGACGTGAAAGGGTACCAGTCTTGTCGGGGATTGGGAACCCTTCGCTAGAATGTCCAAAGTTTCAGTGGGATTTCCAAAATATTGAGAGGAACTCGAAACATGTCAACCTCGGTTTTGAGAATCTCTCCCGGAGTTTGAGAGATTTGGACGTGAAAGGGTACCAGTCTTGTCGGGGATTGGGAACCCTTCGCGAGAATGTCCAAAGTTTCAGCGGGATTTCCAAAATGTTGAGAGGAACTCGAAACATGTCAACCTTGGTTTTGAGAATCTCTCCCGGAGTTCGAGAGATTTGGACGTGAAAGGGTACCAGTCTTGTCGGGGATTGGGAACCCTTCGCGAGAATGTCCAAAGTTTCAGCGGGATTTCCAAAATGTTGAGAGGAACTCGAAACATGTCAACCTCGGTTTTGAGAATCTCTCCCGGAGTTTGAGAGATTTGGATGTGAAAGGGTACCAGTCTTGTCGGGGATTGGGAACCCTTCGCTAGAATGTCCAAAGTTTCAGCGGGATTTCCAAAATGTTGAGAGGAACTCGAAACATGTCAACCTCGGTTTTGAGAATCTCTCCCGGAGTTTGAGAGATTTGGACGTGAAAGGGTACCAGTCTTGTCGGGGATTGGGAACCCTTCGCGAGAATGTCCAAAGTTTCAGCGGGATTTCCAAAATGTTGAGAGGAACTCGAAACATGTGAACCTTGGTTTTGAGAATCTCTCCCGGAGTTTGAGAGATTTGGACGTGAAAGGGTACCAGTCTTGTCGGGGATTGGGAACCCTTCGCCAGAATGTCCAAAGTTTCAGCGGGATTTCCAAAATGTTGAGAGGAACTCGAAACATGTCAACCTTGGTTTTGAGAATCTCTCCCGGAGTTTGAGAGATTTGGACGTGAAAGGGTACCAGTCTTGTCGGGGATTGGGAACCCTTCGCCAGAATGTCCAAAGTTTCAGCGGGATTTCCAAAATGTTGAGAGGAACTCGAAACATGTCAACCTTGGTTTTGAGAACCTCTCCCGGAGTTTGAGAGATTTGGACGTGAAAGGGTACCAGTCTTGTCGGGGATTGGGAACCCTTCGCGAGAATGTCCAAAGTTTCAGCGGGATTTCCAAAATGTTGAGAGGAACTCGAAACATGTGAACCTTGGTTTTGAGAATCTCTCCCGGAGTTTGAGAGATTTGGACGTGAAAGGGTACCAGTCTTGTCGGGGATTGGGAACCCTTCGCCAGAATGTCCAAAGTTTCAGCGGGATTTCCAAAATGTTGAGAGGAACTCGAAACATGTCAACCTTGGTTTTGAGAATCTCTCCCGGAGTTTGAGAGATTTGGACGTGAAAGGGTACCAGTCTTGTCGGGGATTGGGAACCCTTCGCGAGAATGTCCAAAGTTTCAGCGGGATTTCTAAAATGTTGAGAGGAACTCGAAACATGTCAACCTTGGTTTTGAGAATCTCTCCCGGAGTTCGAGAGATTTGGACGTGAAAGGGTACCAGTCTTGTCGGGGATTGGGAACCCTTCGCCAGAATGTCCAAAGTTTCAGCGGGATTTCCAAAATGTTGAGAGGAACTCGAAACATGTCAACCTCGGTTTTGAGAATCTCTCCCGGAGTTTGAGAGATTTGGACGTGAAAGGGTACCAGTCTTGTCGGGGATTGGGAACCCTTCGCGAGAATGTCCAAAGTTTCAGTGGGATTTCCAAAATATTGAGAGGAACTCGAAACATGTCAACCTCGGTTTTGAGAATCTCTCCCGGAGTTTGAGAGATTTGGACGTGAAAGGGTACCAGTCTTGTCGGGGATTGGGAACCCTTCGCGAGAATGTCCAAAGTTTCAGCGGGATTTCCAAAATGTTGAGAGGAACTCGAAACATGTCAACCTCGGTTTTGAGAATCTCTCCCGGAGTTCGAGAGATTTGGACGTGAAAGGGTACCAGTCTTGTCGGGGATTGGGAACCCTTCGCGAGAATGTCCAAAGTTTCAGCGGGATTTCCAAAATGTTGAGAGGAACTCGAAACATGTCAACCTCGGTTTTGAGAATCTCTCCCGGAGTTTGAGAGATTTGGATGTGAAAGGGTACCAGTCTTGTCGGGGATTGGGAACCCTTCGCTAGAATGTCCAAAGTTTCAGCGGGATTTCCAAAATGTTGAGAGGAACTCGAAACATGTCAACCTCGGTTTTGAGAATCTCTCCCGGAGTTTGAGAGATTTGGACGTGAAAGGGTACCAGTCTTGTCGGGGATTGGGAACCCTTCGCCAGAATGTCCAAAGTTTCAGCGGGATTTCCAAAATGTTGAGAGGAACTCGAAACATGTCAACCTCGGTTTTGAGAATCTCTCCCGGAGTTTGAGAGATTTGGACGTGAAAGGGTACCAGTCTTGTCGGGGATTGGGAACCCTTCGCGAGAATGTCCAAAGTTTCAGCGGGATTTCCAAAATGTTGAGAGGAACTCGAAACATGTCAACCTTGGTTTTGAGAATCTCTCCCGGAGTTTGAGAGATTTGGACGTGAAAGGGTACCAGTCTTGTCGGGGATTGGGAACCCTTCGCCAGAATGTCCAAAGTTTCAGCGGGATTTCCAAAATGTTGAGAGGAACTCGAAACATGTGAACCTTGGTTTTGAGAATCTCTCCCGGAGTTTGAGAGATTTGGACGTGAAAGGGTACCAGTCTTGTCGGGGATTGGGAACCCTTCACCAGAATGTCCAAAGTTTCAGCGGGATTTCCAAAATGTTGAGAGGAACTCGAAACATGTCAACCTCGGTTTTGAGAATCTCTCCCGGAGTTTGAGAGATTTGGACGTGAAAGGGTACCAGTCTTGTCGGGGATTGGGAACCCTTCGCGAGAATGTCCAAAGTTTCAGCGGGATTTCCAAAATGTTGAGAGGAACTCGAAACATGTCAACCTTGGTTTTGAGAATCTCTCCCGAAGTTCGAGAGATTTGGACGTGAAAGGGTACCAGTCCTGTCGGGGATTGGGAACCCTTCGCGAGAATGTCCAAAGTTTCAGCGGGATTTCCAAAATGTTGAGAGGAACTCGAAACATGTCAACCTTGGTTTTGAGAATCTCTCCCGGAGTTTGAGAGATTTGGACGTGAAAGGGTACCAGTCTTGTCGGGGATTGGGAACCCTTCGCCAGAATGTCCAAAGTTTCAGCGGGATTTCCAAAATGTTGAGAGGAACTCGAAACATGTCAACCTTGGTTTTGAGAATCTCTCCCGGAGTTTGAGAGATTTGGAGGTGAAAGGGTACCAGTCTTGTCGGGGATTGGGAAACCTTCGCGAGAATGTCCAAAGTTTCAGTGGGATTTCCAAAATGTTGAGAGGAACTCGAAACATGTGAACCTTGGTTTTCAGAATCTCTCCCGGAGTTTGAGAGATTTGGACGTGAAAGGGTACCAGTCTTGTCGGGGATTGGGAACCCTTCGCGAGAATGTCCAAAGTTTCAGCGGGATTTCCAAAATGTTGAGAGGAACTCGAAACATGTCAACCTTGGTTTTGAGAATCTCTCCCGGAGTTCGAGAGATTTGGACATGAAAGGGTACCAGTCTTGTCGGGGATTGGGAACCCTTCGCGAGAATGTCCAAAGTTTCAGCGGGATTTCCAAAATGTTGAGAGGAACTCGAAACATGTCAACCTCGGTTTTGAGAATCTCTCCCGGAGTTTGAGAGATTTGGACGTGAAAGGGTACCAGTCTTGTCGGGGATTGGGAACCCTTCGCTAGAATGTCCAAAGTTTCAGCGGGATTTCCAAAATGTTGAGAGGAACTCGAAACATGTCAACCTCGGTTTTGAGAATCTCTCCCGGAGTTTGAGAGATTTGGACGTGAAAGGGTACCAGTCTTGTCGGGGATTGGGAACCCTTCGCCAGAATGTCCAAAGTTTCAGCGGGATTTCCAAAATGTTGAGAGGAACTCGAAACATGTCAACCTCGGTTTTGAGAATCTCTCCCGGAGTTTGAGAGATTTGGACGTGAAAGGGTACCAGTCTTGTCGGGGATTGGGAACCCTTCGCGAGAATGTCCAAAGTTTCAGCGGGATTTCCAAAATGTTGAGAGGAACTCGAAACATGTCAACCTTGGTTTTGAGAATCTCTCCCGGAGTTTGAGAGATTTGGACGTGAAAGGGTACCAGTCTTGTCGGGGATTGGGAACCCTTCGCGAGAATGTCCAAAGTTTCAGCGGGATTTCCAAAATGTTGAGAGGAACTCGAAACATGTCAACCTTGGTTTTGAGAATCTCTCCCGGAGTTTGAGAGATTTGGACGTGAAAGGGTACCAGTCTTGTCGGGGATTGGGAACCCTTCGCCAGAATGTCCAAAGTTTCAGCGGGATTTCCAAAATGTTGAGAGGAACTCGAAACATGTCAACCTCGGTTTTGAGAATCTCTCCCGGAGTTTGAGAGATTTGGACGTGAAAGGATACCAGTCTTGTCGGGGATTGGGAACCCTTTGCGAGAATGTCCAAAGTTTCAGCGGGATTTCCAAAATGTTGAGAGGAACTCGAAACATGTCAACCTTGGTTTTGAGAATCTCTCCCGGAGTTTGAGAGATTTGGATGTGAAAGGGTACCAGTCTTGTCGGGGATTGGGAACCCTTCGCCAGAATGTCCAAAGTTTCAGCGGGATTTCCAAAATGTTGAGAGGAACTCGAAACATGTCAACCTTGGTTTTGAGAATCTCTCCCGGAGTTTGAGAGATTTGGACGTGAAAGGGTACCAGTCTTGTCGGGGATTGGGAACCCTTCGCCAGAATGTCCAAAGTTTCAGCGGGATTTCCAAAATGTTGAGAGGAACTCGAAAAATGTCAACCGTGGTTTTGAGAATCTCTCCCGGAGTTTGAGAGATTTGGACGTGAAAGGGTACCAGTCTTGTCGGGGATTGGGAACCCTTCGCGAGAATGTCCAAAGTTTCAGCGGGATTTCCAAAATGTTGAGAGGAACTCGAAACATGTCAACCTCGGTTTTGAGAATCTCTCCCGGAGTTTGAGAGATTTGGACGTGAAAGGGTACCAGTCTTGTCGGGGATTGGGAACCCTTCGCGAGAATGTCCAAAGTTTCAGCGGGATTTCCAAAATGTTGAGAGGAACTCGAAACATGTCAACCTTGGTTTTGAGAATCTCTCCCGAAGTTCGAGAGATTTGGACGTGAAAGGGTACCAGTCCTGTCGGGGATTGGGAACCCTTCGCGAGAATGTCCAAAGTTTCAGCGGGATTTCCAAAATGTTGAGAGGAACTCGAAACATGTCAACCTTGGTTTTGAGAATCTCTCCCGGAGTTTGAGAGATTTGGACGTGAAAGGGTACCAGTCTTGTCGGGGATTGGGAACCCTTCGCGAGAATGTCCAAAGTTTCAGCGGGATTTCCAAAATGTTGAGAGGAACTCGAAACATGTCAACCTTGGTTTTGAGAATCTCTCCCGGAGTTTGAGAGATTTGGACGTGAAAGGGTACCAGTCTTGTCGGGGATTGGGAACCCTTCGCGAGAATGTCCAAAGTTTCAGTGGGATTTCCAAAATGTTGAGAGGAACTCGAAACATGTGAACCTTGGTTTTCAGAATCTCTCCCGGAGTTTGAGAGATTTGGACGTGAAAGGGTACCAGTCTTGTCGGGGATTGGGAACCCTTCGCCAGAATGTCCAAAGTTTCAGCGGGATTTCCAAAATGTTGAGAGGAACTCGAAACATGTCAACCTTGGTTTTGAGAATCTCTCCCGGAGTTTGAGAGATTTGGACGTGAAAGGGTACCAGTCTTGTCGGGGATTGGGAACCCTTCGCCAGAATGTCCAAAGTTTCAGTGGGATTTCCAAAATGTTGAGAGGAACTCAAAACGTCAACCTCGGTTTTGAGAATCTCTCCCGGAGTTTGAGACATTTGGACGTGAAAGGGTACCAGTCTTGTCGGGCATTGGGAACCCTTCGCCAGAATGTCCAAAGTTTCAGCGGGATTTCCAAAATGTTGAGAGGAACTCGAAACATGTCAACCGTGGTTTTGAGAATCTCTCCCGGAGTTTGAGAGATTTGGACGTGAAAGGGTACCAGTCTTGTCGGGGATTGGGAACCCTTCGCCAGAATGTCCAAAGTTTCAGCGGGATTTCCAAAATGTTGAGAGGAACTCGAAACATGTCAACCTCGGTTTTGAGAATCTCTCCCGGAGTTTGAGAGATTTGGACGTGAAAGGGTACCAGTCTTGTCGGGGATTGGGAACCCTTCGCCAGAATGTCCAAAGTTTCAGCGGGATTTCCAAAATGTTGAGAGGAACTCGAAACATGTCAACCTTGGTTTTGAGAATCTCTCCCTGAGTTTGAGAGATTTGGACGTGAAAGGGTACCAGTCTTGTCGGGGATTGGGAACCCTTTGCGAGAATGTCCAAAGTTTCAGCAGGATTTCCAAAATGTTGAGAGGAACTCGAATCATGTCAACCTTGGTTTTGAGAATCTCTCCCGGAGTTTGAGAGATTTGGACGTGAAAGGGTACCAGTCTTGTCGGGGATTGGGAACCCTTCGCGAGAATGTCCAAAGTTTCAGCGGGATTTCCAAAATGTTGAGAGGAACTCGAAACATGTCAACCTTGGTTTTGAGAATCTCTCCCGGAGTTTGAGAGATTTGGACGTGAAAGGGTACCAGTCTTGTCGGGGATTGGGAACCCTTCGCCAGAATGTCAAAAGTTTCAGTGGGATTTCCAAAATGTTGAGAGGAACTCAAAACGTCAACCTCGGTTTTGAGAATCTCTCCCGGAGTTTGAGACATTTGGACGTGAAAGGGTACCAGTCTTGTCGGGGATTGGGAACCCTTCGCCAGAATGTCCAAAGTTTCAGCGGGATTTCCAAAATGTTGAGAGGAACTCGAAACATGTCAACCTTGGTTTTGAGAATCTCTCCCGGAGTTTGAGAGATTTGGACGTGAAAGGGTACCAGTCTTGTCGGGGATTGGGAACCCTTTGCGAGAATGTCCAAAGTTTCAGCAGGATTTCCAAAATGTTGAGAGGAACTCGAATCATGTCAACCTTGGTTTTGAGAATCTCTCCCGGAGTTTGAGAGATTTGGACGTGAAAGGGTACCAGTCTTGTCGGGGATTGGGAACCCTTCGCGAGAATGTCCAAAGTTTCAGCGGGATTTCCAAAATGTTGAGAGGAACTCGAAACATGTCAACCTTGGTTTTGAGAATCTCTCCCGGAGTTTGAGAGATTTGGACGTGAAAGGGTACCAGTCTTGTCGGGGATTGGGAACCCTTCGCGAGAATGTCCAAAGTTTCAGCGAGATTTCCAAAATGTTGAAAGGAACTCGCAACATGTGAACCTTGGTTTTGAGAATCTCTCCCGGAGTTTGAGAGATTTGGACGTGAAAGGGTACCAGTCTTGTCGGGGATTGGGAACCCTTCGCGAGAATGTCCAAAGTTTCAGCGGGATTTCCAAAATGTTGAGAGGAACTCGAAACATGTCAACCTTGGTTTTGAGAATCTCTCCCGGAGTTTGAGAGATTTGGACGTGAAAGGGTACCAGTCTTGTCGGGGATTGGGAACCCTTCGCCACAATGTCCAAAGTTTCAGCGGGATTTCCAAAATGTTGAGAGGAACTCGAAACATGTGAACCTTGGTTTTGAGAATCTCTCCCGGAGTTTGAGAGATTTGGACGTGAAAGGGTACCAGTCTTGTCGGGGATTGGGAACCCTTTGCGAGAATGTCCAAAGTTTCAGCAGGATTTCCAAAATGTTGAGAGGAACTCGAAACATGTTAACCTTGGTTTTGAGAATCTCTCCCGGAGTTTGAGAGATTTGGACGTGAAAGGGTACCAGTCTTGTCGGGGATTGGGAACCCTTCGCGAGAATGTCCAAAGTTTCAGCGGGATTTCCAAAATGTTGAAAGGAACTCGAAACATGTCAACCTTGGTTTTGAGAATGTCTCCCGGAGTTTGAGAGATTTGGACGTGAAAGGGTACCAGTCTTGTCGGGGATTGGGAACCCTTCGCCAGAATGTCCAAAGTTTCAGCGGGATTTCCAAAATGTTGAGAGGAACTCGAAACATGTCAACCTTGGTTTTGAGAATCTCTCCCGGAGTTTGAGAGATTTGGACGTGAAAGGGTACCAGTCTTGTCGGGGATTGGGAACCCTTCGCCAGAATGTCCAAAGTTTCAGCGGGATTTCCAAAATGTTGAAAGGAACTCGAAACATGTCAACCTTGGTTTTGAGAATGTCTCCCGGAGTTTGAGAGATTTGGACGTGAAAGGGTACCAGTCTTGTCGGGGATTGGGAACCCTTCGCCAGAATGTCCAAAGTTTCAGCGGGATTTCCAAAATGTTGAGAGGAACTCGAAACATGTCAACCTTGGTTTTGAGAATCTCTCCCGGAGTTTGAGAGATTTGGACGTGAAAGGGTACCAGTCTTGTCGGGGATTGGGAACCCTTCGCGAGAATGTCCAAAGTTTCAGCGGGATTTCCAAAATGTTGAGAGGAACTCGAAACCTGTCAACCTTGGTTTTGAGAATCTCTCCCGGAGTTTGAGAGATTTGGACGTGAAAGGGTACCAGTCTTGTCGGGGATTGGGAACCCTTCGCGAGAATGCCCAAAGTTTCAGCAGGATTTCCAAAATGTTGAGAGGAACTCGAAACATGTCAACCTTGGTTTTGAGAATCTCTCCCGGAGTTTGAGAGATTTGGACGTGAAAGGGTACCAGTCTTGTCGGGGATTGGGAACCCTTCGCGAGAATGCCCAAAGTTTCAGCGGGATTTCCAAAATGTTGAGAGGAACTCGAAACATGTCAACCTTGGTTTTGAGAATCTCTCCCGGAGTTTGAGAGATTTGGACGTGAAAGGGTACCAGTCTTGTCGGGGATTGGGAACCCTTCGCCAGAATGTCCAAAGTTTCAGCGGGATTTCCAAAATGTTGAAAGGAACTCGCAACATGTGAACCTTGGTTTTGAGAATCTCTCCCACAGTTTGAGAGATTTGGACGTGAAATGGTACCAGTCTTGTCGGGGATTGGGAACCCTTCGCGAGAATGTCCAAAGTTTCAGCGGGATTTCCAAAATGTTGAGAGGAACGCGAAACATGTCAACCTTGGTTTTGAGAATCTCTCCCGGAGTTTGAGGGATTTGGACGTGAAAGGGTACCAGTCTTGTCGGGGATTGGGAACCCTTCGCGAGAATGTCCAAAGTTTCAGCGGGAGTTCCAAAATGTTGAGAGGAACTCGAAACATGTCAACCTTGGTTTTGAGAATCTCTCCCGGAGTTTGAGAGATTTGGACGTGAAAGGGTACCAGTCTTGTCGGGGATTGGGAACCCTTCGCGAGAATGTCCAAAGTTTCAGCGGGATTTCCAAAATGTTGAGAGGAACTCCAAACATGTCAACCTTGGTTTTGAGAATCTCTCCCGGAGTTTGAGAGATTTGGACGTGAAAGGGTACCAGTCTTGTCGGGGATTGGGAACCCTTTGCGAGAATGTCCAAAGTTTCAGCAGGATTTCCAAAATGTTGAGAGGAACTCGAAACATGTCAACCTTGGTTTTGAGAATCTCTCCCGGAGTTTGAGAGATTTGGACGTGAAAGGGTACCAGTCTTGTCGGGGATTGGGAACCCTTCGCGAGAATGTCCAAAGTTTCAGCGGGATTTCCAAAATGTTGAGAGGAACTCGAAACATGTCAACCTTGGTTTTGAGAATGTCTCCCGGAGTTTGAGAGATTTGGACGTGAAAGGGTACCAGTCTTGTCGGGGATTGGGAACCCTTCGCGAGAATGTCCAAAGTTTCAGCGGGATTTCCAAAATGTTGAGAGGAACTCGAAACATGTGAACCTTGGTTTTGAGAATCTCTCCCGGAGTTTGAGAGATTTGGACGTGAAAGGGTACCAGTCTTGTCGGGGATTGGGAACCCTTTGCGAGAATGTCCAAAGTTTCAGCAGGATTTCCAAAATGTTGAGAGGAACTCGAAACATGTTAACCTTGGTTTTGAGAATCTCTCCCGGAGTTTGAGAGATTTGGACGTGAAAGGGTACCAGTCTTGTCGGGGATTGGGAACCCTTCGCGAGAATGTCCAAAGTTTCAGCGGGATTTCCAAAATGTTGAAAGGAACTCGAAACATGTCAACCTTGGTTTTGAGAATGTCTCCCGGAGTTTGAGAGATTTGGACGTGAAAGGGTACCAGTCTTGTCGGGGATTGGGAACCCTTCGCGAGAATGTCCAAAGTTTCAGCGGGATTTCCAAAATGTTGAGAGGAACTCGAAACATGTCAACCTTGGTTTTGAGAATCTCTCCCGGAGTTTGAGAGATTTGGACGTGAAAGGGTACCAGTCTTGTCGGGGATTGGGAACCCTTCGCCAGAATGTCCAAAGTTTCAGCGGGATTTCCAAAATGTTGAAAGGAACTCGAAACATGTCAACCTTGGTTTTGAGAATGTCTCCCGGAGTTTGAGAGATTTGGACGTGAAAGGGTACCAGTCTTGTCGGGGATTGGGAACCCTTCGCCAGAATGTCCAAAGTTTCAGCGGGATTTCCAAAATGTTGAGAGGAACTCGAAACATGTCAACCTTGGTTTTGAGAATCTCTCCCGGAGTTTGAGAGATTTGGACGTGAAAGGGTACCAGTCTTGTCGGGGATTGGGAACCCTTCGCGAGAATGTCCAAAGTTTCAGCGGGATTTCCAAAATGTTGAGAGGAACTCGAAACCTGTCAACCTTGGTTTTGAGAATCTCTCCCGGAGTTTGAGAGATTTGGACGTGAAAGGGTACCAGTCTTGTCGGGGATTGGGAACCCTTCGCGAGAATGCCCAAAGTTTCAGCAGGATTTCCAAAATGTTGAGAGGAACTCGAAACATGTCAACCTTGGTTTTGAGAATCTCTCCCGGAGTTTGAGAGATTTGGACGTGAAAGGGTACCAGTCTTGTCGGGGATTGGGAACCCTTCGCGAGAATGCCCAAAGTTTCAGCGGGATTTCCAAAATGTTGAGAGGAACTCGAAACATGTCAACCTTGGTTTTGAGAATCTCTCCCGGAGTTTGAGAGATTTGGACGTGAAAGGGTACCAGTCTTGTCGGGGATTGGGAACCCTTCGCGAGAATGTCCAAAGTTTCAGCGGGATTTCCAAAATGTTGAAAGGAACTCGCAACATGTGAACCTTGGTTTTGAGAATCTCTCCCACAGTTTGAGAGATTTGGACGTGAAATGGTACCAGTCTTGTCGGGGATTGGGAACCCTTCGCGAGAATGTCCAAAGTTTCAGCAGGATTTCCAAAATGTTGAGAGGAACGCGAAACATGTCAACCTTGGTTTTGAGAATCTCTCCCGGAGTTTGAGGGATTTGGACGTGAAAGGGTACCAGTCTTGTCGGGGATTGGGAACCCTTCGCGAGAATGTCCAAAGTTTCAGCGGGAGTTCCAAAATGTTGAGAGGAACTCGAAACATGTCAACCTTGGTTTTGAGAATCTCTCCCGGAGTTTGAGAGATTTGGACGTGAAAGGGTACCAGTCTTGTCGGGGATTGGGAACCCTTCGCGAGAATGTCCAAAGTTTCAGCGGGATTTCCAAAATGTTGAGAGGAACTCCAAACATGTCAACCTTGGTTTTGAGAATCTCTCCCGGAGTTTGAGAGATTTGGACGTGAAAGGGTACCAGTCTTGTCGGGGATTGGGAACCCTTTGCGAGAATGTCCAAAGTTTCAGCAGGATTTCCAAAATGTTGAGAGGAACTCGAAACATGTCAACCTTGGTTTTGAGAATCTCTCCCGGAGTTTGAGAGATTTGGACGTGAAAGGGTACCAGTCTTGTCGGGGATTGGGAACCCTTCGCGAGAATGTCCAAAGTTTCAGCGGGATTTCCAAAATGTTGAGAGGAACTCGAAACATGTCAACCTTGGTTTTGAGAATGTCTCCCGGAGTTTGAGAGATTTGGACGTGAAAGGGTACCAGTCTTGTCGGGGATTGGGAACCCTTCGCGAGAATGTCCAAAGTTTCAGCGGGATTTCCAAAATGTTGAGAGGAACTCGAAACATGTCAACCTCGGTTTTGAGAATCTCTCCCGGAGTTTGAGAGATTTGGACGTGAAAGGGTACCAGTCTTGTCGGGGATTGGGAACCCTTCGCGAGAATGCCCAAAGTTTCAGCAGGATTTCCAAAATGTTGAGAGGAACTCCAAACATGTCAACCTTGGTTTTGAGAATCTCTCCCGGAGTTTGAGAGATTTGGACGTGAAAGGGTACCAGTCTTGTCGGGGATTGGGAACCCTTCGCGAGAATGCCCAAAGTTTCAGCGGGATTTCCAAAATGTTGAGAGGAACTCGAAACATGTCAACCTTGGTTTTGAGAATCTCTCCCGGAGTTTGAGAGATTTGGACGTGAAAGGGTACCAGTCTTGTCGGGGATTGGGAACCCTTCGCCAGAATGTCCAAAGTTTCAGCGGGATTTTTAAAATGTTGAGTGGAACTCGAAACATGTGAACCTTGGTTTTGAGAATCTCTCCCGGAGTTTGAGAGATTTGGACGTGAAAGGGTACCAGTCTTGTCGGGGATTGGGAACCCTTCGCGAGAATGTCCAAAGTTTCAGCGGGATTTCCAAAATGTTGAGAGGAACTCGAAACATGTCAACCTTGGTTTTGAGAATCTCTCCCGGAGTTTGAGAGATTTGGACGTGAAAGGGTACCAGTCTTGTCGGGGATTGGGAACCCTTCGCGAGAATGTCCAAAGTTTCAGCGGGATTTCCAAAATGTTGAGAGGAACTCGAAACATGTCAACCTTGGTTTTGAGAATCTCTCCCGGAGTTTGAGAGATTTGGACGTGAAAGGGTACCAGTCTTGTCGGGGATTGGGAACCCTTCGCCAGAATGTCCAAAGTTTCAGCGGGATTTCCAAAATGTTGAGAGGAACTCGAAACATGTCAACCTTGGTTTTGAGAATCTCTCCCGGAGTTTGAGAGATTTGGACGTGAAAGGGTACCAGTCTTGTCGGGGATTGGGAACCCTTCGCGAGAATGTCCAAAGTTTCAGCGGGATTTCCAAAATGTTGAGAGGAACTCGAAACATGTCAACCTTGGTTTTGAGAATCTCTCCCGGAGTTTGAGAGATTTGGACGTGAAAGGGTACCAGTCTTGTCGGGGATTGGGAACCCTTCGCGAGAATGTCCAAAGTTTCAGCGGGATTTCCAAAATGTTGAGAGGAACTCGAAACATGTCAACCTTGGTTTTGAGAATCTCTCCCGGAGTTTGAGAGATTGGGACGTGAAAGGGTACCAGTCTTGTCGGGGATTGGGAACCCTTCGCGAGAATGTCCAAAGTTTCAGCGGGATTTCCAAAATGTTGAAAGGAACTCGAAACATGTCAACCTCGGTTTTGAGAATCTCTCCCGGAGTTTGAGAGATTTGGACGTGAAAGGGTACCAGTCTTGTCGGGGATTGGGAACCCTTCGCCAGAATGTCCAAAGTTTCAGCGGGATTTCCAAAATGTTGAGAGGAACTCGAAACATGTCAACCTCGGTTTTGAGAATCTCTCCCGGAGTTTGAGAGATTTGGACGTGAAAGGGTACCAGTCTTGTCAAGGATTGGGAACCCTTCGCGAGAATGTCCAAAGTTTCAGCGGGATTTCCAAAATGTTGAGAGGAACTCGAAACATGTCAACCTTGGTTTTGAGAATCTCTCCCGGAGTTTGAGAGATTTGGACGTGAAAGGGTACCAGTCTTGTCGGGGATTGGGAACCCTTCGCCAGAATGTCCAAAGTTTCTGCAGGATTTCCAAAATGTTGAGAGGAACTCGAATCATGTCAACCTTGGTTTTGAGAATCTCTCCCGGAGTTTGAGAGATTTGGACGTGAAAGGGTACCAGTCTTGTCGGGGATTGGGAACCCTTCGCGAGAATGTCCAAAGTTTCAGCAGGATTTCCAAAATGTTGAAAGGAACTCGAAACATGTGAACCTCGGTTTTGAGAATCTCTCCCGGTGTTCGAGAGATTTGGACGTGAAAGGGTACCAGTCTTGTCGGGGATTGGGAACCCTTCACGAGAATGTCCAAAGTTTCAGCGGGATTTCCAAAATGTTGAGAGGAACTCGAAACATGTCAACCTCGGTTTTGAGAATCTCTCCCGGAGTTTGAGAGATTTGGACGTGAAAGGGTACCAGTCTTGTCGGGGATTGGGAACCCTTCGCGAGAATGTCCAAAGTTTCAGCGGGATTTCCAAAATGTTGAGAGGAACTCGAAACATGTCAACCTTGGTTTTGAGAATGTCTCCCGGAGTTTGAGAGATTTGGACGTGAAAGGGTACCAGTCTTGTCGGGGATTGGGAACCCTTCGCCAGAATGTCCAAAGTTTCAGCGGGATTTCCAAAATGTTGAGAGGAACTCGAAACATGTGAACCTTGGTTTTGAGAATCTCTCCCGGAGTTTGAGAGATTTGGACGTGAAAGGGTACCAGTCTTGTCGGGGATTGGGAACCCTTGGCGAGAATGCCCAAAGTTTCAGCGGGATTTCCAAAATGTTGAGAGGAACTCGAAACATGTCAACCTTGGTTTTGAGAATCTCTCCCGGAGTTTGAGAGATTTGGACGTGAAAGGGTACCAGTCTTGTCGGGGATTGGGAACCCTTCGCCAGAATGTCCAAAGTTTCAGCGGGATTTTTAAAATGTTGAGTGGAACTCGAAACATGTGAACCTTGGTTTTGAGAATCTCTCCCGGAGTTTGAGAGATTTGGACGTGAAAGGGTACCAGTCTTGTCGGGGATTGGGAACCCTTCGCGAGAATGTCCAAAGTTTCAGCGGGATTTCCAAAATGTTGAGAGGAACTCGAAACATGTCAACCTTGGTTTTGAGAATCTCTCCCGGAGTTTGAGAGATTTGGACGTGAAAGGGTACCAGTCTTGTCGGGGATTGGGAACCCTTCGCGAGAATGTCCAAAGTTTCAGCGGGATTTCCAAAATGTTGAGAGGAACTCGAAACATGTCAACCTCGGTTTTGAGAATGTCTCCCGGAGTTTGAGAGATTTGGACGTGAAAGGGTACCAGTCTTGTCGGGGATTGGGAACCCTTCGCCAGAATGTCCAAAGTTTCAGCGGGATTTCCAAAATGTTGAGAGGAACTCGAAACATGTCAACCTTGGTTTTGAGAATCTCTCCCGGAGTTTGAGAGATTTGGACGTGAAAGGGTACCAGTCTTGTCGGGGATTGGGAACCCTTCGCCAGAATGTCCAAAGTTTCAGCGGGATTTCCAAAATGTTGAGAGGAACTCGAAACATGTCAACCTTGGTTTTGAGAATCTCTCCCGGAGTTTGAGAGATTTGGACATGAAAGGGTACCAGTCTTGTCGGGGATTGGGAACCCTTCGCCAGAATGTCCAAAGTTTCAGCGGGATTTCCAAAATGTTGAGAGGAACTCGAAACATGTCAACCTCGGTTTTGAGAATCTCTCCCGGAGTTTGAGAGATTTGGACGTGAAAGGGTACCAGTCTTGTCGGGGATTGGGAACCCTTCGCGAGAATGTCCAAAGTTTCAGCGGGATTTCCAAAATGTTGAGAGGAACTCGAAACATGTCAACCTTGGTTTTGAGAATCTCTCCCGGAGTTTGAGAGATTGGGACGTGAAAGGGTACCAGTCTTGTCGGGGATTGGGAACCCTTTGCGAGAATGTCCAAAGTTTCAGCGGGATTTCCAAAATGTTGAGAGGAACTCGAAACATGTCAACCTCGGTTTTGAGAATCTCTCCCGGAGTTTGAGAGATTTGGACGTGAAAGGGTACCAGTCTTGTCGGGGATTGGGAACCCTTCGCGAGAATGTCCAAAGTTTCAGCAGGATTTCCAAAATGTTGAAAGGAACTCGAAACATGTGAACCTTGGTTTTGAGAATCTCTCCCGGTGTTCGAGAGATTTGGACGTGAAAGGGTACCAGTCTTGTCGGGGATTGGGAACCCTTCACGAGAATGTCCAAAGTTTCAGCGGGATTTCCAAAATGTTGAGAGGAACTCGAAACATGTCAACCTCGGTTTTGAGAATCTCTCCCGGAGTTTGAGAGATTTGGACGTGAAAGGGTACCAGTCTTGTCGGGGATTGGGAACCCTTCGCGAGAATGTCCAAAGTTTCAGCGGGATTTCGAAAATGTTGAGAGGAACTCGAAACATGTGAACCTTGGTTTTGAGAATCTCTCCCGGAGTTTGAGAGATTTGGACGTGAAAGGGTACCAGTCTTGTCGGGGATTGGGAACCCTTCGCGAGAATGTCCAAAGTTTCAGCGGGATTTCCAAAATGTTGAGAGGAACTCGAAACATGTCAACCTCGGTTTTGAGAATCTCTCCCGGAGTTTGAGAGATTTGGACGTGAAAGGGTACCAGTCTTGTCAAGGATTGGGAACCCTTCGCGAGAATGTCCAAAGTTTCAGCGGGATTTCGAAAATGTTGAGAGGAACTCGAAACATGTCAACCTCGGTTTTGAGAATCTCTCCCGGAGTTTGAGAGATTTGGACGTGAAAGGGTACCAGTCTTGTCGGGGATTGGGAACCCTTCGCGAGAATGTCCAAAGTTTCAGCGGGATTTCCAAAATGTTGAGAGGAACTCGAAACATGTCAACCTTGGTTTTGAGAATCTCTCCCGGAGTTTGAGAGATTGGGACGTGAAAGGGTACCAGTCTTGTCGGGGATTGGGAACCCTTTGCGAGAATGTCCAAAGTTTCAGCGGGATTTCCAAAATGTTGAGAGGAACTCGAAACATGTCAACCTCGGTTTTGAGAATCTCTCCCGGAGTTTGAGAGATTTGGACGTGAAAGGGTACCAGTCTTGTCGGGGATTGGGAACCCTTCGCGAGAATGTCCAAAGTTTCAGCAGGATTTCCAAAATGTTGAAAGGAACTCGAAACATGTGAACCTTGGTTTTGAGAATCTCTCCCGGTGTTCGAGAGATTTGGACGTGAAAGGGTACCAGTCTTGTCGGGGATTGGGAACCCTTCACGAGAATGTCCAAAGTTTCAGCGGGATTTCCAAAATGTTGAGAGGAACTCGAAACATGTCAACCTCGGTTTTGAGAATCTCTCCCGGAGTTTGAGAGATTTGGACGTGAAAGGGTACCAGTCTTGTCGGGGATTGGGAACCCTTCGCGAGAATGTCCAAAGTTTCAGCGGGATTTCCAAAATGTTGAGAGGAACTCGAAACATGTCAACCTTGGTTTTGAGAATCTCTCCCGGAGTTTGAGAGATTTGGACGTGAAAGGGTACCAGTCTTGTCGGGGATTGGGAACCCTTCGCCAGAATGTCCAAAGTTTCAGCGGGATTTCCAAAATGTTGAGAGGAACTCGAAACATGTCAAACTTGGTTTTGAGAATCTCTCCCGGAGTTTGAGAGATTTGGACGTGAAAGGGTACCAGTCTTGTCGGGGATTGGGAACCCTTCGCGAGAATGTCCAAAGTTTCAGTGGGATTTCTAAAATGTTGAGAGGAACTCGAAACATGTCAACCTTGGTTTTGAGAATCTCTCCCGGAGTTTGAGAGATTTGGACGTGAAAGGGTACCAGTCTTGTCGGGGATTGGGAACCCTTCGCGAGAATGTCCAAAGTGTCAGCGGGATTTCCAAAATGTTGAGAGGAACTCGAAACATGTGAACCTTGGTTTTGAGAATCTCTCCCGGAGTTTGAGAGATTTGGACGTGAAAGGGTACCAGTCTTGTCGGGGATTGGGAACCCTTCGCGAGAATGTCCAAAGTTTCAGCGGGATTTCCAAAATGTTGAGAGGAACTCGAAACATGTCAACCTCGGTTTTGAGAATCTCTCCCGGAGTTTGAGAGATTTGGACGTGAAAGGGTACCAGTCTTGTCAAGGATTGGGAACCCTTCGCGAGAATGTCCAAAGTTTCAGCGGGATTTCGAAAATGTTGAGAGGAACTCGAAACATGTCAACCTCGGTTTTGAGAATCTCTCCCGGAGTTTGAGAGATTTGGACGTGAAAGGGTACCAGTCTTGTCGGGGATTGGGAACCCTTCGCGAGAATGTCCAAAGTTTCAGCGGGATTTCCAAAATGTTGAGAGGAACTCGAAACATGTCAACCTTGGTTTTGAGAATCTCTCCCGGAGTTTGAGAGATTTGGACGTGAAAGGGTAGCAGTCTTGTCGGGGATTGGGAACCCTTCGCGAGAATGTCCAAAGTTTCAGCGGGATTTCCAAAATGTTGAGAGGAACTCAAAACATGTCAACCTCGGTTTTGAGAATCTCTCCCGGAGTTTGAGAGATTTGGACGTGAAAGGGTACCAGTCTTGTCGGGGATTGGGAACCCTTCGCGAGAATGTCCAAAGTTTCAGCGGGATTTCGAAAATGTTGAGAGGAACTCGAAACATGTCAACCTCGGTTTTGAGAATCTCTCCCGGAGTTTGAGAGATTTGGACGTGAAAGGGTACCAGTCTTGTCGGGGATTGGGAACCCTTCGCGAGAATGTCCAAAGTTTCAGCGGGATTTCCAAAATGTTGAGAGGAACTCGAAACATGTCAACCTTGGTTTTGAGAATCTCTCCCGGAGTTTGAGAGATTTGGACGTGAAAGGGTACCAGTCTTGTCGGGGATTGGGAACCCTTCGCCAGAATGTCCAAAGTTTCAGCGGGATTTCCAAAATGTTGAGAGGAACTCGAAACATGTCAACCTCGGTTTTGAGAATCTCTCCCGGAGTTTGAGAGATTTGGACGTGAAAGGGTACCAGTCTTGTCGGGGATTGGGAACCCTTCGCGAGAATGTCCAAAGTTTCAGCGGGATTTCCAAAATGCTGAGAGGAACTCGAAACATGTCAACCTTGGTTTTGAGAATCTCTCCCAGAGTTTGAGACATTTGGACGTGAAAGGGTACCAGTCTTGTCGGGGATTGGGAACCCTTCGCGAGAATGTCCAAAGTTTCAGCGGGATTTCCAAAATGTTGAGAGGAACTCGAAACATGTCAACCTTGGTTTTGAGAATCTCTCCCGGAGTTTGAGAGATTTGGACGTGAAAGGGTACCAGTCTTCTCGGGGATTGGGAACCCTTCGCGAGAATGTCCAAAGTTTCAGCGGGATTTCCAAAATGTTGAGAGGAACTCGAAACATGTGAACCTTGGATTTGAGAATCTCTCCCGGAGTTTGAGAGATTTGGACGTGAAAGGGTACCAGTCTTGTCGGGGATTGGGAACCCTTCGCGAGAATGTCCAAAGTTTCAGTGGGATTTCCAAAATGTTGAGAGGAACTCGAAACATGTGAACCTTGGTTTTGAGAATCTCTCCCGGAGTTTGAGAGATTTGGACGTGAAAGGGTACCAGTCTTGTCGGGGATTGGGAACCCTTTGCGAGAATGTCCAAAGTGTCAGCGGGATTTCCAAAATGTTGAGAGGAACTCGAAACATGTCAACCTTGGTTTTGAGAATCTCTCCCGGAGTTTGAGAGATTTGGACGTGAAAGGGTACCAGTCTTGTCGGGGATTGGGAACCCTTCGCGAGAATGTCCAAAGTTTCAGCGGGATTTCCAAAATGTTGAGAGGAACTCGAAACATGTCAACCTTGGTTTTGAGAATCTCTCCCGGAGTTTGAGAGATTTGGACGTGAAAGGGTACCAGTCTTGTCGGGGATTGGGAACCCTTCGCGAGAATGTCCAAAGTTTCAGCGGGATTTCCAAAATGTTGAGAGGAACTCGAAACATGTCAACCTTGGTTTTGAGAATCTCTCCCGGAGTTTGAGAGATTTGGACGTGAAAGGGTACCAGTCTTGTCGGGGATTGGAACCCTTCGCCAGAATGTCCAAAGTTTCAGCGGGATTTCCAAAATGTTGAGAGGAACTCGAAACATGTCAACCTTGGTTTTGAGAATCTCTCCCGGAGTTTGAGAGATTTGGACGTGAAAGGGTACCAGTCTTGTCAAGGATTGGGAACCCTTCGCGAGAATGTCCAAAGTTTCAGCGGGATTTCCAAAATGTTGAGAGGAACTCGAAACATGTCAACCTTGGTTTTGAGAATCTCTCCCGGAGTTTGAGAGATTTGGACGTGAAAGGGTACCAGTCTTGTCGGGGATTGGGAACCCTTCGCGAGAATGTCCAAAGTTTCTGCAGGATTTCCAAAATGTTGAGAGGAACTCGAAACATGTCAACCTCGGTTTTGAGAATGTCTCCCGGAGTTTGAGAGATTTGGACGTGAAAGGGTACCAGTCTTGTCGGGGATTGGGAACCCTTCGCCAGAATGTCCAAAGTTTCAGCGGGATTTCCAAAATGTTGAGAGGAACTCGAAACATGTCAACCTTGGTTTTGAGAATCTCTCCCGGAGTTTGAGAGATTTGGACGTGAAAGGGTACCAGTCTTGTCGGGGATTGGGAACCCTTCGCCAGAATGTCCAAAGTTTCAGCGGGATTTCCAAAATGTTGAGAGGAACTCGAAACATGTCAACCTTGGTTTTGAGAATCTCTCCCGGAGTTTGAGAGATTTGGACATGAAAGGGTACCAGTCTTGTCGGGGATTGGGAACCCTTCGCCAGAATGTCCAAAGTTTCAGCGGGATTTCCAAAATGTTGAGAGGAACTCGAAACATGTCAACCTCGGTTTTGAGAATCTCTCCCGGAGTTTGAGAGATTTGGACGTGAAAGGGTACCAGTCTTGTCGGGGATTGGGAACCCTTCGCGAGAATGTCCAAAGTTTCAGCGGGATTTCCAAAATGTTGAGAGGAACTCGAAACATGTCAACCTTGGTTTTGAGAATCTCTCCCGGAGTTTGAGAGATTGGGACGTGAAAGGGTACCAGTCTTGTCGGGGATTGGGAACCCTTTGCGAGAATGTCCAAAGTTTCAGCGGGATTTCCAAAATGTTGAGAGGAACTCGAAACATGTCAACCTCGGTTTTGAGAATCTCTCCCGGAGTTTGAGAGATTTGGACGTGAAAGGGTACCAGTCTTGTCGGGGATTGGGAACCCTTCGCGAGAATGTCCAAAGTTTCAGCAGGATTTCCAAAATGTTGAAAGGAACTCGAAACATGTGAACCTTGGTTTTGAGAATCTCTCCCGGTGTTCGAGAGATTTGGACGTGAAAGGGTACCAGTCTTGTCGGGGATTGGGAACCCTTCACGAGAATGTCCAAAGTTTCAGCGGGATTTCCAAAATGTTGAGAGGAACTCGAAACATGTCAACCTCGGTTTTGAGAATCTCTCCCGGAGTTTGAGAGATTTGGACGTGAAAGGGTACCAGTCTTGTCGGGGATTGGGAACCCTTCGCGAGAATGTCCAAAGTTTCAGCGGGATTTCCAAAATGTTGAGAGGAACTCGAAACATGTCAACCTCGGTTTTGAGAATCTCTCCCGGAGTTTGAGAGATTTGGACGTGAAAGGGTACCAGTCTTGTCAAGGATTGGGAACCCTTCGCGAGAATGTCCAAAGTTTCAGCGGGATTTCGAAAATGTTGAGAGGAACTCGAAACATGTCAACCTCGGTTTTGAGAATCTCTCCCGGAGTTTGAGAGATTTGGACGTGAAAGGGTACCAGTCTTGTCGGGGATTGGGAACCCTTCGCGAGAATGTCCAAAGTTTCAGCGGGATTTCCAAAATGTTGAGAGGAACTCGAAACATGTCAACCTTGGTTTTGAGAATCTCTCCCGGAGTTTGAGAGATTTGGACGTGAAAGGGTAGCAGTCTTGTCGGGGATTGGGAACCCTTCGCGAGAATGTCCAAAGTTTCAGCGGGATTTCCAAAATGTTGAGAGGAACTCAAAACATGTCAACCTCGGTTTTGAGAATCTCTCCCGGAGTTTGAGAGATTTGGACGTGAAAGGGTACCAGTCTTGTCGGGGATTGGGAACCCTTCGCGAGAATGTCCAAAGTTTCAGCGGGATTTCGAAAATGTTGAGAGGAACTCGAAACATGTCAACCTCGGTTTTGAGAATCTCTCCCGGAGTTTGAGAGATTTGGACGTGAAAGGGTACCAGTCTTGTCGGGGATTGGGAACCCTTCGCGAGAATGTCCAAAGTTTCAGCGGGATTTCCAAAATGTTGAGAGGAACTCGAAACATGTCAACCTTGGTTTTGAGAATCTCTCCCGGAGTTTGAGAGATTTGGACGTGAAAGGGTACCAGTCTTGTCGGGGATTGGGAACCCTTCGCCAGAATGTCCAAAGTTTCAGCGGGATTTCCAAAATGTTGAGAGGAACTCGAAACATGTCAACCTCGGTTTTGAGAATCTCTCCCGGAGTTTGAGAGATTTGGACGTGAAAGGGTACCAGTCTTGTCGGGGATTGGGAACCCTTCGCGAGAATGTCCAAAGTTTCAGCGGGATTTCCAAAATGCTGAGAGGAACTCGAAACATGTCAACCTTGGTTTTGAGAATCTCTCCCAGAGTTTGAGACATTTGGACGTGAAAGGGTACCAGTCTTGTCGGGGATTGGGAACCCTTCGCGAGAATGTCCAAAGTTTCAGCGGGATTTCCAAAATGTTGAGAGGAACTCGAAACATGTCAACCTTGGTTTTGAGAATCTCTCCCGGAGTTTGAGAGATTTGGACGTGAAAGGGTACCAGTCTTCTCGGGGATTGGGAACCCTTCGCGAGAATGTCCAAAGTTTCAGCGGGATTTCCAAAATGTTGAGAGGAACTCGAAACATGTGAACCTTGGATTTGAGAATCTCTCCCGGAGTTTGAGAGATTTGGACGTGAAAGGGTACCAGTCTTGTCGGGGATTGGGAACCCTTCGCGAGAATGTCCAAAGTTTCAGTGGGATTTCCAAAATGTTGAGAGGAACTCGAAACATGTGAACCTTGGTTTTGAGAATCTCTCCCGGAGTTTGAGAGATTTGGACGTGAAAGGGTACCAGTCTTGTCGGGGATTGGGAACCCTTTGCGAGAATGTCCAAAGTGTCAGCGGGATTTCCAAAATGTTGAGAGGAACTCGAAACATGTCAACCTTGGTTTTGAGAATCTCTCCCGGAGTTTGAGAGATTTGGACGTGAAAGGGTACCAGTCTTGTCGGGGATTGGGAACCCTTCGCGAGAATGTCCAAAGTTTCAGCGGGATTTCCAAAATGTTGAGAGGAACTCGAAACATGTCAACCTTGGTTTTGAGAATCTCTCCCGGAGTTTGAGAGATTTGGACGTGAAAGGGTACCAGTCTTGTCGGGGATTGGGAACCCTTCGCGAGAATGTCCAAAGTTTCAGCGGGATTTCCAAAATGTTGAGAGGAACTCGAAACATGTCAACCTTGGTTTTGAGAATCTCTCCCGGAGTTTGAGAGATTTGGACGTGAAAGGGTACCAGTCTTGTCGGGGATTGGAACCCTTCGCCAGAATGTCCAAAGTTTCAGCGGGATTTCCAAAATGTTGAGAGGAACTCGAAACATGTCAACCTTGGTTTTGAGAATCTCTCCCGGAGTTTGAGAGATTTGGACGTGAAAGGGTACCAGTCTTGTCAAGGATTGGGAACCCTTCGCGAGAATGTCCAAAGTTTCAGCGGGATTTCCAAAATGTTGAGAGGAACTCGAAACATGTCAACCTTGGTTTTGAGAATCTCTCCCGGAGTTTGAGAGATTTGGACGTGAAAGGGTACCAGTCTTGTCGGGGATTGGGAACCCTTCGCGAGAATGTCCAAAGTTTCTGCAGGATTTCCAAAATGTTGAGAGGAACTCGAAACATGTCAACCTCGGTTTTGAGAATGTCTCCCGGAGTTTGAGAGATTTGGACGTGAAAGGGTACCAGTCTTGTCGGGGATTGGGAACCCTTCGCCAGAATGTCCAAAGTTTCAGCGGGATTTCCAAAATGTTGAGAGGAACTCGAAACATGTCAACCTTGGTTTTGAGAATCTCTCCCGGAGTTTGAGAGATTTGGACGTGAAAGGGTACCAGTCTTGTCGGGGATTGGGAACCCTTCGCCAGAATGTCCAAAGTTTCAGCGGGATTTCCAAAATGTTGAGAGGAACTCGAAACATGTCAACCTTGGTTTTGAGAATCTCTCCCGGAGTTTGAGAGATTTGGACATGAAAGGGTACCAGTCTTGTCGGGGATTGGGAACCCTTCGCCAGAATGTCCAAAGTTTCAGCGGGATTTCCAAAATGTTGAGAGGAACTCGAAACATGTCAACCTCGGTTTTGAGAATCTCTCCCGGAGTTTGAGAGATTTGGACGTGAAAGGGTACCAGTCTTGTCGGGGATTGGGAACCCTTCGCGAGAATGTCCAAAGTTTCAGCGGGATTTCCAAAATGTTGAGAGGAACTCGAAACATGTCAACCTTGGTTTTGAGAATCTCTCCCGGAGTTTGAGAGATTGGGACGTGAAAGGGTACCAGTCTTGTCGGGGATTGGGAACCCTTTGCGAGAATGTCCAAAGTTTCAGCGGGATTTCCAAAATGTTGAGAGGAACTCGAAACATGTCAACCTCGGTTTTGAGAATCTCTCCCGGAGTTTGAGAGATTTGGACGTGAAAGGGTACCAGTCTTGTCGGGGATTGGGAACCCTTCGCGAGAATGTCCAAAGTTTCAGCAGGATTTCCAAAATGTTGAAAGGAACTCGAAACATGTGAACCTTGGTTTTGAGAATCTCTCCCGGTGTTCGAGAGATTTGGACGTGAAAGGGTACCAGTCTTGTCGGGGATTGGGAACCCTTCACGAGAATGTCCAAAGTTTCAGCGGGATTTCCAAAATGTTGAGAGGAACTCGAAACATGTCAACCTCGGTTTTGAGAATCTCTCCCGGAGTTTGAGAGATTTGGACGTGAAAGGGTACCAGTCTTGTCGGGGATTGGGAACCCTTCGCGAGAATGTCCAAAGTTTCAGCGGGATTTCCAAAATGTTGAGAGGAACTCGAAACATGTCAACCTTGGTTTTGAGAATCTCTCCCGGAGTTTGAGAGATTTGGACGTGAAAGGGTACCAGTCTTGTCGGGGATTGGGAACCCTTCGCCAGAATGTCCAAAGTTTCAGCGGGATTTCCAAAATGTTGAGAGGAACTCGAAACATGTCAAACTTGGTTTTGAGAATCTCTCCCGGAGTTTGAGAGATTTGGACGTGAAAGGGTACCAGTCTTGTCGGGGATTGGGAACCCTTCGCGAGAATGTCCAAAGTTTCAGTGGGATTTCTAAAATGTTGAGAGGAACTCGAAACATGTCAACCTTGGTTTTGAGAATCTCTCCCGGAGTTTGAGAGATTTGGACGTGAAAGGGTACCAGTCTTGTCGGGGATTGGGAACCCTTCGCGAGAATGTCCAAAGTGTCAGCGGGATTTCCAAAATGTTGAGAGGAACTCGAAACATGTGAACCTTGGTTTTGAGAATCTCTCCCGGAGTTTGAGAGATTTGGACGTGAAAGGGTACCAGTCTTGTCGGGGATTGGGAACCCTTCGCGAGAATGTCCAAAGTTTCAGCGGGATTTCCAAAATGTTGAGAGGAACTCGAAACATGTCAACCTCGGTTTTGAGAATCTCTCCCGGAGTTTGAGAGATTTGGACGTGAAAGGGTACCAGTCTTGTCGGGGATTGGGAACCCTTCGCGAGAATGTCCAAAGTTTCAGCGGGATTTCCAAAATGTTGAGAGGAACTCGAAACATGTCAACCTTGGTTTTGAGAATCTCTCCCGGAGTTTGAGAGATTTGGACGTGAAAGGGTACCAGTCTTGTCGGGGATTGGGAACCCTTCGCCAGAATGTCCAAAGTTTCAGCGGGATTTCCAAAATGTTGAGAGGAACTCGAAACATGTCAACCTTGGTTTTGAGAATCTCTCCCGGAGTTTGAGAGATTTGGACGTGAAAGGGTACCAGTCTTGTCGGCGATTGGGAACCCTTCGCGAGAATGTCCAAAGTTTCAGCGGGATTTCCAAAATGTTGAGAGGAACTCGAAACATGTCAACCTCGGTTTTGAGAATCTCTCCCGGAGTTTGAGAGATTTGGACGTGAAAGGGTACCAGTCTTGTCAAGGATTGGGAACCCTTCGCGAGAATGTCCAAAGTTTCAGCGGGATTTCGAAAATGTTGAGAGGAACTCGAAACATGTCAACCTCGGTTTTGAGAATCTCTCCCGGAGTTTGAGAGATTTGGACGTGAAAGGGTACCAGTCTTGTCGGGGATTGGGAACCCTTCGCGAGAATGTCCAAAGTTTCAGCGGGATTTCCAAAATGTTGAGAGGAACTCGAAACATGTCAACCTTGGTTTTGAGAATCTCTCCCGGAGTTTGAGAGATTTGGACGTGAAAGGGTACCAGTCTTGTCGGGGATTGGGAACCCTTCGCGAGAATGTCCAAAGTTTCAGCGGGATTTCCAAAATGTTGAGAGGAACTCAAAACATGTCAACCTCGGTTTTGAGAATCTCTCCCGGAGTTTGAGAGATTTGGACGTGAAAGGGTACCAGTCTTGTCGGGGATTGGGAACCCTTCGCGAGAATGTCCAAAGTTTCAGCGGGATTTCGAAAATGTTGAGAGGAACTCGAAACATGTCAACCTCGGTTTTGAGAATCTCTCCCGGAGTTTGAGAGATTTGGACGTGAAAGGGTACCAGTCTTGTCGGGGATTGGGAACCCTTCGCGAGAATGTCCAAAGTTTCAGCGGGATTTCCAAAATGTTGAGAGGAACTCGAAACATGTCAACCTTGGTTTTGAGAATCTCTCCCGGAGTTTGAGAGATTTGGACGTGAAAGGGTACCAGTCTTGTCGGGGATTGGGAACCCTTCGCCAGAATGTCCAAAGTTTCAGCGGGATTTCCAAAATGTTGAGAGGAACTCGAAACATGTCAACCTCGGTTTTGAGAATCTCTCCCGGAGTTTGAGAGATTTGGACGTGAAAGGGTACCAGTCTTGTCGGGGATTGGGAACCCTTCGCGAGAATGTCCAAAGTTTCAGCGGGATTTCCAAAATGCTGAGAGGAACTCGAAACATGTCAACCTTGGTTTTGAGAATCTCTCCCGGAGTTTGAGAGATTTGGACGTGAAAGGGTACCAGTCTTGTCGGGGATTGGGAACCCTTCGCGAGAATGTCCAAAGTTTCAGCGGGATTTCCAAAATGTTGAGAGGAACTCGAAACATGTCAACCTTGGTTTTGAGAATCTCTCCCGGAGTTTGAGAGATTTGGACGTGAAAGGGTACCAGTCTTCTCGGGGATTGGGAACCCTTCGCGAGAATGTCCAAAGTTTCAGCGGGATTTCCAAAATGTTGAGAGGAACTCGAAACATGTGAACCTTGGATTTGAGAATCTCTCCCGGAGTTTGAGAGATTTGGACGTGAAAGGGTACCAGTCTTGTCGGGGATTGGGAACCCTTCGCGAGAATGTCCAAAGTTTCAGTGGGATTTCCAAAATGTTGAGAGGAACTCGAAACATGTGAACCTTGGTTTTGAGAATCTCTCCCGGAGTTTGAGAGATTTGGACGTGAAAGGGTACCAGTCTTGTCGGGGATTGGGAACCCTTTGCGAGAATGTCCAAAGTGTCAGCGGGATTTCCAAAATGTTGAGAGGAACTCGAAACATGTGAACCTTGGTTTTGAGAATCTCTCCCGGAGTTTGAGAGATTTGGACGTGAAAGGGTACCAGTCTTGTCGGGGATTGGGAACCCTTCGCGAGAATGTCCAAAGTTTCAGCGGGATTTCCAAAATGTTGAGAGGAACTCGAAACATGTCAACCTTGGTTTTGAGAATCTCTCCCGGAGTTTGAGAGATTTGGACGTGAAAGGGTACCAGTCTTGTCGGGGATTGGGAACCCTTCGCGAGAATGTCCAAAGTTTCAGCGGGATTTCCAAAATGTTGAGAGGAACTCGAAACATGTCAACCTTGGTTTTGAGAATCTCTCCCGGAGTTTGAGAGATTTGGACGTGAAAGGGTACCAGTCTTGTCGGGGATTGGAACCCTTCGCCAGAATGTCCAAAGTTTCAGCGGGATTTCCAAAATGTTGAGAGGAACTCGAAACATGTCAACCTTGGTTTTGAGAATCTCTCCCGGAGTTTGAGAGATTTGGACGTGAAAGGGTACCAGTCTTGTCAAGGATTGGGAACCCTTCGCGAGAATGTCCAAAGTTTCAGCGGGATTTCCAAAATGTTGAGAGGAACTCGAAACATGTCAACCTTGGTTTTGAGAATCTCTCCCGGAGTTTGAGAGATTTGGACGTGAAAGGGTACCAGTCTTGTCGGGGATTGGGAACCCTTCGCGAGAATGTCCAAAGTTTCTGCAGGATTTCCAAAATGTTGAGAGGAACTCGAATCATGTCAACCTTGGTTTTGAGAATCTCTCCCGGAGTTTGAGAGATTTGGATGTGAAAGGGTACCAGTCTTGTCGGGGTTTGGGAACCCTTCGCGAGAATGTCCAAAGTTTCAGCGGGATTTCCAAAATGTTGAGAGGAACTCGAAACATGTGAACCTTGGTTTTGAGAATCTCTCCCGGAGTTTGAGAGATTTGGACGTGAAAGGGTACCAGTCTTGTCGGGGATTGGGAACCCTTCGCGAGAATGTCCAAAGTTTCAGCGGGATTTCGAAAATGTTGAGAGGAACTCGAAACATGTCAACCTCGGTTTTGAGAATCTCTCCCGGAGTTTGAGAGATTTGGACGTGAAAGGGTACCAGTCTTGTCGGGGATTGGGAACCCTTCGCGAGAATGTCCAAAGTTTCAGCGGGATTTCCAAAATGTTGAGAGGAACTCGAAACATGTCAACCTTGGTTTTGAGAATCTCTCCCGGAGTTTGAGAGATTTGGACGTGAAAGGGTACCAGTCTTGTCGGGGATTGGGAACCCTTCGCGAGCATGTCCAAAGTTTCAGCGGGATTTCCAAAATGTTGAGAGGAACTCGAAACATGTCAACCTCGGTTTTGAGAATCTCTCCCGGAGTTTGAGAGATTTGGATGTGAAAGGGTACCAGTCTTGTCGGGGATTGGGAACCCTTCGCGAGAATGTCCAAAGTTTTAGCGGGATTTCCAAAATGTTGAGAGGAACTCGAAACATGTGAACCTTGGTTTTGAGAATCTCTCCCGGAGTTTGAGAGATTTGGACGTGAAAGGGTACCAGTCTTGTCGGGGATTGGGAACCCTTCGCCAGAATGTCCAAAGTTTCAGCGGGATTTCCAAAATGTTGAGAGGAACTCGAAACATGTGAACCTTGGTTTTGAGAATCTCTCCCGGAGTTTGAGAGATTTGGACGTGAAAGGGTACCAGTCTTGTCGGGGATTGGGAACCCTTCGCCAGAATGTCCAAAGTTTCAGCGGGATTTCGAAAATGTTGAGAGGAACTCGAAACATGTCAACCTCGGTTTTGAGAATCTCTCCCGGAGTTTGAGAGATTTGGACGTGAAAGGGTACCAGTCTTGTCGGGGATTGGGAACCCTTCGCGAGAATGTCCAAAGTTTCAGCGGGATTTCCAAAATGTTGAGAGGAACTCGAAACATGTCAACCTTGGTTTTGAGAATCTCTCCCGGAGTTTGAGAGATTTGGACGTGAAAGGGTACCAGTCTTGTCGGGGATTGGGAACCCTTCGCCAGAATGTCCAAAGTTTCAGCGGGATTTCCAAAATGTTGAGAGGAACTCGAAACATGTCAACCTCGGTTTTGAGAATCTCTCCCGGAGTTTGAGAGATTTGGACGTGAAAGGGTACCAGTCTTGTCGGGGATTGGGAACCCTTCGCGAGAATGTCCAAAGTTTCAGCGGGATTTCCAAAATGTTGAGAGGAACTCGAAACATGTCAACCTCGGTTTTGAGAATCTCTCCCGGAGTTTGAGAGATTTGGACGTGAAAGGGTACCAGTCTTGTCGGGAATTGGGAACCCTTCGCGAGAATGTCCAAAGTTTCAGCGGGATTTCCAAAATGTTGAGAGGAACTCGAAACATGTCAACCTTGGTTTTGAGAATCTCTCCCGGAGTTTGAGAGATTTGGACGTGAAAGGGTACCAGTCTTGTCGGGGATTGGGAACCCTTCGCGAGAATGTCCAAAGTTTCAGCGGGATTTCCAAAATGTTGAGAGGAACTCGAAACATGTCAACCTTGGTTTTGAGAATCTCTCCCGGAGTTTGAGAGATTTGGACGTGAAAGGGTACCAGTCTTGTCGGGGATTGGGAACCCTTCGCCAGAATGTCCAAAGTTTCAGCGGGATTTCCAAAATGTTGAGAGGAACTCGAAACATGTCAAACTTGGTTTTGAGAATCTCTCCCGGAGTTTGAGAGATTTGGACGTGAAAGGGTACCAGTCTTGTCGGGGATTGGGAACCCTTCGCGAGAATGTCCAAAGTTTCAGTGGGATTTCTAAAATGTTGAGAGGAACTCGAAACATGTCAACCTTGGTTTTGAGAATCTCTCCCGGAGTTTGAGAGATTTGGACGTGAAAGGGTACCAGTCTTGTCGGGGATTGGGAACCCTTCGCGAGAATGTCCAAAGTGTCAGCGGGATTTCCAAAATGTTGAGAGGAACTCGAAACATGTGAACCTTGGTTTTGAGAATCTCTCCCGGAGTTTGAGAGATTTGGACGTGAAAGGGTACCAGTCTTGTCGGGGATTGGGAACCCTTCGCGAGAATGTCCAAAGTTTCAGCGGGATTTCCAAAATGTTGAGAGGAACTCGAAACATGTCAACCTCGGTTTTGAGAATCTCTCCCGGAGTTTGAGAGATTTGGACGTGAAAGGGTACCAGTCTTGTCAAGGATTGGGAACCCTTCGCGAGAATGTCCAAAGTTTCAGCGGGATTTCGAAAATGTTGAGAGGAACTCGAAACATGTCAACCTCGGTTTTGAGAATCTCTCCCGGAGTTTGAGAGATTTGGACGTGAAAGGGTACCAGTCTTGTCGGGGATTGGGAACCCTTCGCGAGAATGTCCAAAGTTTCAGCGGGATTTCCAAAATGTTGAGAGGAACTCGAAACATGTCAACCTTGGTTTTGAGAATCTCTCCCGGAGTTTGAGAGATTTGGACGTGAAAGGGTAGCAGTCTTGTCGGGGATTGGGAACCCTTCGCGAGAATGTCCAAAGTTTCAGCGGGATTTCCAAAATGTTGAGAGGAACTCAAAACATGTCAACCTCGGTTTTGAGAATCTCTCCCGGAGTTTGAGAGATTTGGACGTGAAAGGGTACCAGTCTTGTCGGGGATTGGGAACCCTTCGCGAGAATGTCCAAAGTTTCAGCGGGATTTCGAAAATGTTGAGAGGAACTCGAAACATGTCAACCTCGGTTTTGAGAATCTCTCCCGGAGTTTGAGAGATTTGGACGTGAAAGGGTACCAGTCTTGTCGGGGATTGGGAACCCTTCGCGAGAATGTCCAAAGTTTCAGCGGGATTTCCAAAATGTTGAGAGGAACTCGAAACATGTCAACCTTGGTTTTGAGAATCTCTCCCGGAGTTTGAGAGATTTGGACGTGAAAGGGTACCAGTCTTGTCGGGGATTGGGAACCCTTCGCCAGAATGTCCAAAGTTTCAGCGGGATTTCCAAAATGTTGAGAGGAACTCGAAACATGTCAACCTCGGTTTTGAGAATCTCTCCCGGAGTTTGAGAGATTTGGACGTGAAAGGGTACCAGTCTTGTCGGGGATTGGGAACCCTTCGCGAGAATGTCCAAAGTTTCAGCGGGATTTCCAAAATGCTGAGAGGAACTCGAAACATGTCAACCTTGGTTTTGAGAATCTCTCCCAGAGTTTGAGACATTTGGACGTGAAAGGGTACCAGTCTTGTCGGGGATTGGGAACCCTTCGCGAGAATGTCCAAAGTTTCAGCGGGATTTCCAAAATGTTGAGAGGAACTCGAAACATGTCAACCTTGGTTTTGAGAATCTCTCCCGGAGTTTGAGAGATTTGGACGTGAAAGGGTACCAGTCTTCTCGGGGATTGGGAACCCTTCGCGAGAATGTCCAAAGTTTCAGCGGGATTTCCAAAATGTTGAGAGGAACTCGAAACATGTGAACCTTGGATTTGAGAATCTCTCCCGGAGTTTGAGAGATTTGGACGTGAAAGGGTACCAGTCTTGTCGGGGATTGGGAACCCTTCGCGAGAATGTCCAAAGTTTCAGTGGGATTTCCAAAATGTTGAGAGGAACTCGAAACATGTGAACCTTGGTTTTGAGAATCTCTCCCGGAGTTTGAGAGATTTGGACGTGAAAGGGTACCAGTCTTGTCGGGGATTGGGAACCCTTTGCGAGAATGTCCAAAGTGTCAGCGGGATTTCCAAAATGTTGAGAGGAACTCGAAACATGTCAACCTTGGTTTTGAGAATCTCTCCCGGAGTTTGAGAGATTTGGACGTGAAAGGGTACCAGTCTTGTCGGGGATTGGGAACCCTTCGCGAGAATGTCCAAAGTTTCAGCGGGATTTCCAAAATGTTGAGAGGAACTCGAAACATGTCAACCTTGGTTTTGAGAATCTCTCCCGGAGTTTGAGAGATTTGGACGTGAAAGGGTACCAGTCTTGTCGGGGATTGGGAACCCTTCGCGAGAATGTCCAAAGTTTCAGCGGGATTTCCAAAATGTTGAGAGGAACTCGAAACATGTCAACCTTGGTTTTGAGAATCTCTCCCGGAGTTTGAGAGATTTGGACGTGAAAGGGTACCAGTCTTGTCGGGGATTGGAACCCTTCGCCAGAATGTCCAAAGTTTCAGCGGGATTTCCAAAATGTTGAGAGGAACTCGAAACATGTCAACCTTGGTTTTGAGAATCTCTCCCGGAGTTTGAGAGATTTGGACGTGAAAGGGTACCAGTCTTGTCAAGGATTGGGAACCCTTCGCGAGAATGTCCAAAGTTTCAGCGGGATTTCCAAAATGTTGAGAGGAACTCGAAACATGTCAACCTTGGTTTTGAGAATCTCTCCCGGAGTTTGAGAGATTTGGACGTGAAAGGGTACCAGTCTTGTCGGGGATTGGGAACCCTTCGCGAGAATGTCCAAAGTTTCTGCAGGATTTCCAAAATGTTGAGAGGAACTCGAAACATGTCAACCTCGGTTTTGAGAATGTCTCCCGGAGTTTGAGAGATTTGGACGTGAAAGGGTACCAGTCTTGTCGGGGATTGGGAACCCTTCGCCAGAATGTCCAAAGTTTCAGCGGGATTTCCAAAATGTTGAGAGGAACTCGAAACATGTCAACCTTGGTTTTGAGAATCTCTCCCGGAGTTTGAGAGATTTGGACGTGAAAGGGTACCAGTCTTGTCGGGGATTGGGAACCCTTCGCCAGAATGTCCAAAGTTTCAGCGGGATTTCCAAAATGTTGAGAGGAACTCGAAACATGTCAACCTTGGTTTTGAGAATCTCTCCCGGAGTTTGAGAGATTTGGACATGAAAGGGTACCAGTCTTGTCGGGGATTGGGAACCCTTCGCCAGAATGTCCAAAGTTTCAGCGGGATTTCCAAAATGTTGAGAGGAACTCGAAACATGTCAACCTCGGTTTTGAGAATCTCTCCCGGAGTTTGAGAGATTTGGACGTGAAAGGGTACCAGTCTTGTCGGGGATTGGGAACCCTTCGCGAGAATGTCCAAAGTTTCAGCGGGATTTCCAAAATGTTGAGAGGAACTCGAAACATGTCAACCTTGGTTTTGAGAATCTCTCCCGGAGTTTGAGAGATTGGGACGTGAAAGGGTACCAGTCTTGTCGGGGATTGGGAACCCTTTGCGAGAATGTCCAAAGTTTCAGCGGGATTTCCAAAATGTTGAGAGGAACTCGAAACATGTCAACCTCGGTTTTGAGAATCTCTCCCGGAGTTTGAGAGATTTGGACGTGAAAGGGTACCAGTCTTGTCGGGGATTGGGAACCCTTCGCGAGAATGTCCAAAGTTTCAGCAGGATTTCCAAAATGTTGAAAGGAACTCGAAACATGTGAACCTTGGTTTTGAGAATCTCTCCCGGTGTTCGAGAGATTTGGACGTGAAAGGGTACCAGTCTTGTCGGGGATTGGGAACCCTTCACGAGAATGTCCAAAGTTTCAGCGGGATTTCCAAAATGTTGAGAGGAACTCGAAACATGTCAACCTCGGTTTTGAGAATCTCTCCCGGAGTTTGAGAGATTTGGACGTGAAAGGGTACCAGTCTTGTCGGGGATTGGGAACCCTTCGCGAGAATGTCCAAAGTTTCAGCGGGATTTCCAAAATGTTGAGAGGAACTCGAAACATGTCAACCTTGGTTTTGAGAATCTCTCCCGGAGTTTGAGAGATTTGGACGTGAAAGGGTACCAGTCTTGTCGGGGATTGGGAACCCTTCGCCAGAATGTCCAAAGTTTCAGCGGGATTTCCAAAATGTTGAGAGGAACTCGAAACATGTCAAACTTGGTTTTGAGAATCTCTCCCGGAGTTTGAGAGATTTGGACGTGAAAGGGTACCAGTCTTGTCGGGGATTGGGAACCCTTCGCGAGAATGTCCAAAGTTTCAGTGGGATTTCTAAAATGTTGAGAGGAACTCGAAACATGTCAACCTTGGTTTTGAGAATCTCTCCCGGAGTTTGAGAGATTTGGACGTGAAAGGGTACCAGTCTTGTCGGGGATTGGGAACCCTTCGCGAGAATGTCCAAAGTGTCAGCGGGATTTCCAAAATGTTGAGAGGAACTCGAAACATGTGAACCTTGGTTTTGAGAATCTCTCCCGGAGTTTGAGAGATTTGGACGTGAAAGGGTACCAGTCTTGTCGGGGATTGGGAACCCTTCGCGAGAATGTCCAAAGTTTCAGCGGGATTTCCAAAATGTTGAGAGGAACTCGAAACATGTCAACCTCGGTTTTGAGAATCTCTCCCGGAGTTTGAGAGATTTGGACGTGAAAGGGTACCAGTCTTGTCGGGGATTGGGAACCCTTCGCGAGAATGTCCAAAGTTTCAGCGGGATTTCCAAAATGTTGAGAGGAACTCGAAACATGTCAACCTTGGTTTTGAGAATCTCTCCCGGAGTTTGAGAGATTTGGACGTGAAAGGGTACCAGTCTTGTCGGGGATTGGGAACCCTTCGCCAGAATGTCCAAAGTTTCAGCGGGATTTCCAAAATGTTGAGAGGAACTCGAAACATGTCAACCTTGGTTTTGAGAATCTCTCCCGGAGTTTGAGAGATTTGGACGTGAAAGGGTACCAGTCTTGTCGGCGATTGGGAACCCTTCGCGAGAATGTCCAAAGTTTCAGCGGGATTTCCAAAATGTTGAGAGGAACTCGAAACATGTCAACCTCGGTTTTGAGAATCTCTCCCGGAGTTTGAGAGATTTGGACGTGAAAGGGTACCAGTCTTGTCAAGGATTGGGAACCCTTCGCGAGAATGTCCAAAGTTTCAGCGGGATTTCGAAAATGTTGAGAGGAACTCGAAACATGTCAACGTCGGTTTTGAGAATCTCTCCCGGAGTTTGAGAGATTTGGACGTGAAAGGGTACCAGTCTTGTCGGGGATTGGGAACCCTTCGCGAGAATGTCCAAAGTTTCAGCGGGATTTCCAAAATGTTGAGAGGAACTCGAAACATGTCAACCTTGGTTTTGAGAATCTCTCCCGGAGTTTGAGAGATTTGGACGTGAAAGGGTACCAGTCTTGTCGGGGATTGGGAACCCTTCGCGAGAATGTCCAAAGTTTCAGCGGGATTTCCAAAATGTTGAGAGGAACTCAAAACATGTCAACCTCGGTTTTGAGAATCTCTCCCGGAGTTTGAGAGATTTGGACGTGAAAGGGTACCAGTCTTGTCGGGGATTGGGAACCCTTCGCGAGAATGTCCAAAGTTTCAGCGGGATTTCGAAAATGTTGAGAGGAACTCGAAACATGTCAACCTCGGTTTTGAGAATCTCTCCCGGAGTTTGAGAGATTTGGACGTGAAAGGGTACCAGTCTTGTCGGGGATTGGGAACCCTTCGCGAGAATGTCCAAAGTTTCAGCGGGATTTCCAAAATGTTGAGAGGAACTCGAAACATGTCAACCTTGGTTTTGAGAATCTCTCCCGGAGTTTGAGAGATTTGGACGTGAAAGGGTACCAGTCTTGTCGGGGATTGGGAACCCTTCGCCAGAATGTCCAAAGTTTCAGCGGGATTTCCAAAATGTTGAGAGGAACTCGAAACATGTCAACCTCGGTTTTGAGAATCTCTCCCGGAGTTTGAGAGATTTGGACGTGAAAGGGTACCAGTCTTGTCGGGGATTGGGAACCCTTCGCGAGAATGTCCAAAGTTTCAGCGGGATTTCCAAAATGCTGAGAGGAACTCGAAACATGTCAACCTTGGTTTTGAGAATCTCTCCCGGAGTTTGAGAGATTTGGACGTGAAAGGGTACCAGTCTTGTCGGGGATTGGGAACCCTTCGCGAGAATGTCCAAAGTTTCAGCGGGATTTCCAAAATGTTGAGAGGAACTCGAAACATGTCAACCTTGGTTTTGAGAATCTCTCCCGGAGTTTGAGAGATTTGGACGTGAAAGGGTACCAGTCTTCTCGGGGATTGGGAACCCTTCGCGAGAATGTCCAAAGTTTCAGCGGGATTTCCAAAATGTTGAGAGGAACTCGAAACATGTGAACCTTGGATTTGAGAATCTCTCCCGGAGTTTGAGAGATTTGGACGTGAAAGGGTACCAGTCTTGTCGGGGATTGGGAACCCTTCGCGAGAATGTCCAAAGTTTCAGTGGGATTTCCAAAATGTTGAGAGGAACTCGAAACATGTGAACCTTGGTTTTGAGAATCTCTCCCGGAGTTTGAGAGATTTGGACGTGAAAGGGTACCAGTCTTGTCGGGGATTGGGAACCCTTTGCGAGAATGTCCAAAGTGTCAGCGGGATTTCCAAAATGTTGAGAGGAACTCGAAACATGTGAACCTTGGTTTTGAGAATCTCTCCCGGAGTTTGAGAGATTTGGACGTGAAAGGGTACCAGTCTTGTCGGGGATTGGGAACCCTTCGCGAGAATGTCCAAAGTTTCAGCGGGATTTCCAAAATGTTGAGAGGAACTCGAAACATGTCAACCTTGGTTTTGAGAATCTCTCCCGGAGTTTGAGAGATTTGGACGTGAAAGGGTACCAGTCTTGTCGGGGATTGGGAACCCTTCGCGAGAATGTCCAAAGTTTCAGCGGGATTTCCAAAATGTTGAGAGGAACTCGAAACATGTCAACCTTGGTTTTGAGAATCTCTCCCGGAGTTTGAGAGATTTGGACGTGAAAGGGTACCAGTCTTGTCGGGGATTGGAACCCTTCGCCAGAATGTCCAAAGTTTCAGCGGGATTTCCAAAATGTTGAGAGGAACTCGAAACATGTCAACCTTGGTTTTGAGAATCTCTCCCGGAGTTTGAGAGATTTGGACGTGAAAGGGTACCAGTCTTGTCAAGGATTGGGAACCCTTCGCGAGAATGTCCAAAGTTTCAGCGGGATTTCCAAAATGTTGAGAGGAACTCGAAACATGTCAACCTTGGTTTTGAGAATCTCTCCCGGAGTTTGAGAGATTTGGACGTGAAAGGGTACCAGTCTTGTCGGGGATTGGGAACCCTTCGCGAGAATGTCCAAAGTTTCTGCAGGATTTCCAAAATGTTGAGAGGAACTCGAATCATGTCAACCTTGGTTTTGAGAATCTCTCCCGGAGTTTGAGAGATTTGGATGTGAAAGGGTACCAGTCTTGTCGGGGTTTGGGAACCCTTCGCGAGAATGTCCAAAGTTTCAGCGGGATTTCCAAAATGTTGAGAGGAACTCGAAACATGTGAACCTTGGTTTTGAGAATCTCTCCCGGAGTTTGAGAGATTTGGACGTGAAAGGGTACCAGTCTTGTCGGGGATTGGGAACCCTTCGCGAGAATGTCCAAAGTTTCAGCGGGATTTCGAAAATGTTGAGAGGAACTCGAAACATGTCAACCTCGGTTTTGAGAATCTCTCCCGGAGTTTGAGAGATTTGGACGTGAAAGGGTACCAGTCTTGTCGGGGATTGGGAACCCTTCGCGAGAATGTCCAAAGTTTCAGCGGGATTTCCAAAATGTTGAGAGGAACTCGAAACATGTCAACCTTGGTTTTGAGAATCTCTCCCGGAGTTTGAGAGATTTGGACGTGAAAGGGTACCAGTCTTGTCGGGGATTGGGAACCCTTCGCGAGCATGTCCAAAGTTTCAGCGGGATTTCCAAAATGTTGAGAGGAACTCGAAACATGTCAACCTCGGTTTTGAGAATCTCTCCCGGAGTTTGAGAGATTTGGATGTGAAAGGGTACCAGTCTTGTCGGGGATTGGGAACCCTTCGCGAGAATGTCCAAAGTTTTAGCGGGATTTCCAAAATGTTGAGAGGAACTCGAAACATGTGAACCTTGGTTTTGAGAATCTCTCCCGGAGTTTGAGAGATTTGGACGTGAAAGGGTACCAGTCTTGTCGGGGATTGGGAACCCTTCGCCAGAATGTCCAAAGTTTCAGCGGGATTTCCAAAATGTTGAGAGGAACTCGAAACATGTGAACCTTGGTTTTGAGAATCTCTCCCGGAGTTTGAGAGATTTGGACGTGAAAGGGTACCAGTCTTGTCGGGGATTGGGAACCCTTCGCCAGAATGTCCAAAGTTTCAGCGGGATTTCGAAAATGTTGAGAGGAACTCGAAACATGTCAACCTCGGTTTTGAGAATCTCTCCCGGAGTTTGAGAGATTTGGACGTGAAAGGGTACCAGTCTTGTCGGGGATTGGGAACCCTTCGCGAGAATGTCCAAAGTTTCAGCGGGATTTCCAAAATGTTGAGAGGAACTCGAAACATGTCAACCTTGGTTTTGAGAATCTCTCCCGGAGTTTGAGAGATTTGGACGTGAAAGGGTACCAGTCTTGTCGGGGATTGGGAACCCTTCGCCAGAATGTCCAAAGTTTCAGCGGGATTTCCAAAATGTTGAGAGGAACTCGAAACATGTCAACCTCGGTTTTGAGAATCTCTCCCGGAGTTTGAGAGATTTGGACGTGAAAGGGTACCAGTCTTGTCGGGGATTGGGAACCCTTCGCGAGAATGTCCAAAGTTTCAGCGGGATTTCCAAAATGTTGAGAGGAACTCGAAACATGTCAACCTCGGTTTTGAGAATCTCTCCCGGAGTTTGAGAGATTTGGACGTGAAAGGGTACCAGTCTTGTCGGGAATTGGGAACCCTTCGCGAGAATGTCCAAAGTTTCAGCGGGATTTCCAAAATGTTGAGAGGAACTCGAAACATGTCAACCTTGGTTTTGAGAATCTCTCCCGGAGTTTGAGAGATTTGGACATGAAAGGGTACCAGTCTTGTCGGGGATTGGGAACCCTTCGCCAGAATGTCCAAAGTTTCAGCGGGATTTCCAAAATATTGAGAGGAACTCGAAACATGTGAACCTTGGATTTGAGAATCTCTCCCAGAGTTTGAGAGATTTGGACGTGAAAGGGTACCAGTCTTGTCGGGGATTGGGAACCCTTCGCGAGAATGTCCAAAGTTTCAGCGGGATTTCCAAAATGTTGAGAGGAACTCGAAACATGTCAACCTTGGTTTTGAGAATCTCTCCCGGAGTTTGAGAGATTTGGACGTGAAAGGGTACCAGTCTTGTCGGGGATTGGGAACCCTTCGCGAGAATGTCCAAAGTTTCTGCAGGATTTCCAAAATGTTGAGAGGAACTCGAATCATGTCAACCTTGGTTTTGAGAATCTCTCCCGGAGTTTGAGAGATTTGGACGTGAAAGGGTACCAGTCTTGTCGGGGATTGGGAACCCTTCGCGAGAATGTCCAAAGTTTCAGCGGGATTTCCAAAATGTTGAGAGGAACTCGAAACATGTCAACCTTGGTTTTGAGAATCTCTCCCGGAGTTTGAGAGATTTGGACGTGAAAGGGTACCAGTCTTGTCGGGGATTGGGAACCCTTCGCGAGAATGTCCAAAGTTTCAGCGGGATTTCCAAAATGTTGAGAGGAACTCAAAACATGTCAACCTCGGTTTTGAGAATCTCTCCCGGAGTTTGAGAGATTTGGACGTGAAAGGGTACCAGTCTTGTCGGGGATTGGGAACCCTTCGCGAGAATGTCCAAAGTTTCAGTGGGATTTCCAAAATGTTGAGAGGAACTCGAAACATGTGAACCTTGGTTTTGAGAATCTCTCCCGGAGTTTGAGAGATTTGGACGTGAAAGGGTACCAGTCTTGTCGGGGATTGGGAACCCTTCGCCAGAATGTCCAAAGTGTCAGCGGGATTTCCAAAATGTTGAGAGGAACTCGAAACATGTGAACCTTGGTTTTGAGAATCTCTCCCGGAGTTTGAGAGATTTGGACGTGAAAGGGTACCAGTCTTGTCGGGGATTGGGAACCCTTCGCGAGAATGTCCAAAGTTTCAGCGGGATTTCCAAAATGTTGAGAGGAACTCGAAACATGTCAACCTCGGTTTTGAGAATCTCTCCCGGAGTTTGAGAGATTTGGACGTGAAAGGGTACCAGTCTTGTCGGGGATTGGGAACCCTTCGCGAGAATGTCCAAAGTTTCAGCGGGATTTCCAAAATGTTGAGAGGAACTCGAAACATGTCAACCTTGGTTTTGAGAATCTCTCCCGGAGTTTGAGAGATTTGGACGTGAAAGGGTACCAGTCTTGTCGGGGATTGGGAACCCTTCGCGACAATGTCCAAAGTTTCAGCGGGATTTCCAAAATGTTGAGAGGAACTCGAAACATGTCAACCTTGGTTTTGAGAATCTCTCCCGGAGTTTGAGAGATTTGGACGTGAAAGGGTACCAGTCTTGTCGGGGATTGGGAACCCTTCGCGAGAATGTCCAAAGTTTCAGCGGGATTTCCAAAATGTTGAGAGGAACTCGAAACATGTCAACCTTGGTTTTGAGAATCTCTCCCGGATTTTGAGAGATTTGGACGTGAAAGGGTACCAGTCTTGTCGGGGATTGGGAACCCTTCGCGAGAATGTCCAAAGTTTCAGCGGGATTTCCAAAATGTTGAGAGGAACTCGAAACATGTCAACCTCGGTTTTGAGAATCTCTCCCGGAGTTTGAGAGATTTGGACGTGAAAGGGTACCAGTCTTGTCGGGGATTGGGAACCCTTCGCGAGAATGTCCAAAGTTTCAGCGGGATTTCCAAAATGCTGAGAGGAACTCGAAACATGTCAACCTTGGTTTTGAGAATCTCTGCCGGAGTTTGAGAGATTTGGACGTGAAAGGGTACCAGTCTTGTCGGGGATTGGGAACCCTTCGCGAGAATGTCCAAAGTTTCAGCGGGATTTCCAAAATGCTGAGAGGAACTCGAAACATGTCAACCTTGGTTTTGAGAATGTCTCCCGGAGTTTGAGAGATTTGGACGTGAAAGGGTACCAGTCTTGTCGGGGATTGGGAACCCTTCGCGAGAATGTCCAAAGTTTCAGCGGGATTTCCAAAATGTTGAGAGGAACTCGAAACATGTCAACCTTGGTTTTGAGAATCTCTCCCGGAGTTTGAGAGATTTGGACGTGAAAGGGTACCAGTCTTGTCGGGGATTGGGAACCCTTCGCCAGAATGTCCAAAGTTTCAGCGGGATTTCCAAAATGTTGAGAGGAACTCGAAACATGTGAACCTTGGATTTGAGAATCTCTCCCGGAGTTTGAGAGATTTGGACGTGAAAGGGTACCAGTCTTGTCGGGGATTGGGAACCCTTCGCGAGAATGTCCAAAGTTTCAGCGGGATTTCCAAAATGTTGAGAGGAACTCGAAACATGTCAACCTTGGTTTTGAGAATCTCTCCCGGAGTTTGAGAGATTTGGACGTGAAAGGGTACCAGTCTTGTCGGGGATTGGGAACCCTTCGCCAGAATGTCCAAAGTTTCTGCAGGATTTCCAAAATGTTGAGAGGAACTCGAATCATGTCAACCTTGGTTTTGAGAATCTCTCCCGGAGTTTGAGAGATTTGGACGTGAAAGGGTACCAGTCTTGTCGGGGATTGGGAACCCTTCGCGAGAATGTCCAAAGTTTCAGCGGGATTTCCAAAATGGTGGAGAGGAACTCGAAACATGTCAACCTTGGTTTTGAGAATCTCTCCCGGAGTTTGAGAGATTTGGACGTGAAAGGGTACCAGTCTTGTCGGGGATTGGGAACCCTTCGCGAGAATGTCCAAAGTTTCAGCGGGATTTCCAAAATGTTGAGAGGAACTCGAAACATGTCAACCTTGGTTTTGAGAATCTCTCCCGGAGTTTGAGAGATTTGGACATGAAAGCGTACCAGTCTTGTCGGGGATTGGGAACCCTTTGCGAGAATGTCCAAAGTTTCAGCGGGATTTCCAAAATGTTGAGAGGAACTCGAAACATGTCAACCTTGGTTTTGAGAATCTCTCCCGGAGTTTGAGAGATTTGGACGTGAAAGGGTACCAGTCTTGTCGGGGATTGGGAACCCTTCGCCAGAATGTCCAAAGTTTCAGCGGGATTTCCAAAATGTTGAGAGGAACTCGAAACATGTCAACCTTGGTTTTGAGAATCTCTCCCGGAGTTTGAGAGATTTGGACGTGAAAGGGTACCAGTCTTGTCGGGGATTGGGAACCCTTCGCCAGAATGTCCAAAGTTTCAGCGGGATTTCCAAAATGTTGAGAGGAACTCGAAACATGTCAACCTTGGTTTTGAGAATCTCTCCCGGAGTTTGAGAGATTTGGACATGAAAGGGTACCAGTCTTGTCGGGGATTGGGAACCCTTCGCGAGAATGTCCAAAGTTTCAGCGGGATTTCCAAAATGTTGAGAGGAACTCGAAACATGTCAACCTCGGTTTTGAGAATCTCTCCCGGAGTTTGAGAGATTTGGACGTGAAAGGGTACCAGTCTTGTCGGGGATTGGCAACCCTTCGCGAGAATGTCCAAAGTTTCAGCGGGATTTCCAAAATGTTGAAGGGAACTCGAAACATGTCAACCTTGGTTTTGAGAATCTCTCCCGGAGTTTGAGAGATTTGGACGTGAAAGGGTACCAGTCTTGTCGGGGATTGGGAACCCTTCGCGAGAATGTCCAAAGTTTCAGCGGGATTTCCAAAATGTTGAAAGGAACTCGAAACATGTGAACCTTGGTTTTGAGAATCTCTCCCGGATTTTGAGAGATTTGGACGTGAAAGGGTACCAGTCTTGTCGGGGATTGGGAACCCTTCACGAGAATGTCCAAAGTTTCAGCGGGATTTCCAAAATGTTGAGAGGAACTCGAAACATGTCAACCTCGGTTTTGAGAATCTCTCCCGGAGTTTGAGAGATTTGGACGTGAAAGGGTACCAGTCTTGTCAGGGATTGGGAACCCTTCGCGAGAATGTCCAAAGTTTCAGCGGGATTTCCAAAATGTTGAGAGGAACTCGAAACATGTCAACCTTGGTTTTGAGAATCTCTCCCGGAGTTTGAGACATTTGGACGTGAAAGGGTACCAGTCTTGTCGGGGATTGGGAACCCTTCGCGAGAATGTCCAAAGTTTCTGCGGGATTTCCAAAATGTTGAAAGGAACTCGAAACATGTGAACCTTGGTTTTGAGAATCTCTCCCGGAGTTTGAGAGATTTGGACGTGAAAGGGTACCAGTCTTGTCGGGGATTGGGAACCCTTCGCGAGAATGTCCATAGTTTCAGCGGGATTTCCAAAATGTTGAGAGGAACTCGAAACATGTCAACCTTGGTTTTGAGAATGTCTCCCGGAGCTTGAGAGATTTGGACGTGAAAGGGTACCAGTCTTGTAGGGGATTGGGAACCCTTCGCCAGAATGTCCAAAGTTTCAGCGAGATTTCCAAAATGTTGAGAGGAACTCAAAACATGTCAACCTTGGTTTTGAGAATCTCTCCCAGAGTTTGAGAGATTTGGACGTGAAAGCGTACCATTCTTGTCGGGGATTGGGAACCCTTCGCGAGAATGTCCAGAGTTTCAGCGGGATTTCCAAAATGTTGAGAGGAACTCGAAACATGTCAACCTTGGTTTTGAGAATCTCTCCCGGAGTTTGAGAGATTTGGACGTGAAAGGGTACCAGTCTTGTCGGGGATTGGGAACCCTTCGCGAGAATGTCCAAAGTTTCAGCGGGATTTCCAAAATGTTGAGAGGAACTCGAAACATGTCAACCTTGGTTTTGAGAATCTCTCCCGGAGTTTGAGAGATTTGGACGTGAAAGGGTACCAGTCTTGTTGGGGATTGGGAACCCTTCGCGAGAATGCCCAAAGTTTCAGCGGGATTTCCAAAATGTTGAGAGGAACTCGAAACATGTCAACCTTGGTTTTGAGAATCTCTCCCGGAGTTTGAGACATTTGGACGTGAAAGGGTACCAGTCTTGTCAAGGATTGGGAACCCTTCGTGAGAATGCCCAAAGTTTCAGCGGGATTTCCAAAGTGTTGAGAGGAACTCGAAACATGTCAACCTTGGCTTTGAGAATCTCTCCCGGATTTTGAGAGATTTGGACGTGAAAGGGTACCAGTCTTGTCGGGGATTGGGAACCCTTCGCGAGAATGTCCAAAGTTTCAGCGGGATTTCCAAAATGTGGAGAGGAACTCGAAACATGTCAACCTTGGTTTTGAGAATCTCTCCCGGAGTTTGAGAGATTTGGACGTGAAAGGGTACCAGTCTTGTCGGGGATTGGGAACCCTTCGCGAGAATGTCCAAAGTTTCAGCGGGATTTCCAAAATGTTGAGAGGAACTCGAAACATGTGAACCTTGGTTTTGAGAATCTCTCCCGGAGTTTGAGAGATTTGGACGTGAAAGGGTACCATTCTTGTCGGGGATTGGGAACCCTTCGCGAGAATGTCCAAAGTTTCAGCGGGATTTCCGAAATGTTGAAAGGAACTCGAAACATGTCAACCTTGGTTTTGAGAATCTCTCCCGGAGTTTGAGAGATTTGGACGTGAAAGGGTACCAGTCTTGTCGGGGATTGGGAACCCTTCGCGAGAATGTCCAAAGTTTCAGCGGGATTTCCAAAATGTTGAGAGGAACTCGAAACATGTCAACCTCGGTTTTGAGAATCTCTCCCGGAGTTTGAGAGATTTGGACGTGAAAGGGTACCAGTCTTGTCGGGGATTGGGAACCCTTCGCCAGAATGTCCAAAATTTCAGCGGGATTTCCAAAATGTTGAGAGGAACTCGAAACATGTGAACCTTGGTTTTGAGAATCTCTCCCGGAGTTTGAGAGATTTGGACGTGAAAGGGTACCAGTCTTGTCGGGGATTGGGAACCCTTCACGAGAATGTCCAAAGTTTCAGCTGATTTTACAAAAATGTTGAGAGGAACTCGAAACATGTCAACCTTGGTTTTGAGAATCTCTCCCGGAGTTTGAGAGATTTGGACGTGAAAGGGTACCACTCTTGTTCGGGATTGGGAACCCTTCGCGAGAATGTCCAAAGTTTCAGCGGGATTTCCAAAATGTTGAGAGGAACTCGAATCATGTCAACCTTGGTTTTGAGAATCTCTCCCGGAGTTTGAGAGATTTGGACGTGAAAGGGTACCAGTCTTGTCGGGGATTGGGAACCCTTCGCAAGAATGTCCAAAGTTTCAGCGGGATTTCCAAAATGTTGAGAGGAACTCGAAACATGTCAACCTTGGTTTTGAGAATCTCTCCCGGAGTTTGAGAGATTTGGACGTGAAAGGGTACCAGTCTTGTCGGGGATTGGGAACCCTTCGCGAGAATGTCCAAAGTTTCAGCGGGATTTCCAAAATGTTGAGAGGAACTCGAAACATGTCAACCTCGGTTTTGAGAATCGCTCCCGGAGTTTGAGAGATTTGGACGTGAAAGGGTACCAGTCTTGTCGGGGATTGGGAACCCTTCGCCAGAATGTCCAGAGTTTCAGCGGGTTTCCAAAATGTTGAGAGGAACTCGAAACATGTCAACCTTGGTTTTGAGAATCTCTCCCGGAGTTTGAGAGATTTGGACGTGAAAGGGTACCAGTCTTGTCGGGGATTGGGAACCCTTCGCGAGAATGTCCAAAGTTTCAGCTGATTTTACAAAAATGTTGAGAGGAACTCGAAACATGTCAACCTTGGTTTTGAGAATCTCTCCCGGAGTTTGAGAGATTTGGACGTGAAAGGGTACCAGTCTTGTCGGGGATTGGGAACCCATCGCGAGAATGTCCAAAGTTTCAGCGGGATTTCCAAAATGTTGAGAGGAACTCGAAACATGTGAACCTTGGTTTTGAGAATCTCTCCCGGAGTTTGAGAGATTTGGACGTGAAAGGGTACCAGTCTTGTCGGGGATTGGGAACCCTTCGCGAGAATGTCCAAAGTTTCAGCGGGATTTCCAAAATGTTGAGAGGAACTCGAAACATGTCAACCTTGGTTTTGAGAATCTCTCCCGGAGTTTGAGAGATTTGGACGTGAAAGGGTACCAGTCTTGTCGGGGATTGGGAACCCTTCGCCAGAATGTCCAAAGTTTCAGCAGGATTTCCAAAATGTTGAGAGGAACTCGAAACATGTCAACCTTGGTTTTGAGAATCTCTCCCGGAGTTTGAGAGATTTGGACGTGAAAGGGTACCAGTCTTGTCGGGGATTGGGAACCCTTCGCGAGAATGTCCAAAGTTTCAGCGGGATTTCCAAAATGTTGAGAGGAACTCGAAACATGTCAACCTTGGTTTTGAGAATCTCTCCCGGAGTTTGAGAGATTTGGACGTGAAAGGGTACCAGTCTTGTCGGGGATTGGGAACCCTTCGCCAGAATGTCCAAAGTTTCAGCGGGATTTCCAAAATGTTGAGAGGAACTCGAAACATGTCAACCTCGGTTTTGAGAATCTCTCCCGGAGTTTGAGAGATTTGGACGTGAAAGGGTACCAGTCTTGTCGGGGATTGGGAACCCTTCGCCAGAATGTCCAGAGTTTCAGCGGGTTTCCAAAATGTTGAGAGGAACTCGAAACATGTCAACCTTGGTTTTGAGAATCTCTCCCGGAGTTTGAGAGATTTGGACGTGAAAGGGTACCAGTCTTGTCGGGGATTGGGAACCCTTCGCGAGAATGTCCAAAGTTTCAGCGGGATTTCCAAAATGTTGAGAGGAACTCGAAACATGTCAACCTTGGTTTTGAGAATCTCTCCCGGAGTTTGAGAGATTTGGACGTGAAAGGGTACCAGTCTTGTCGGGGATTGGGAACCCTTCGCGAGAATGTCCAAAGTTTCAGCGGGATTTCCAAAATGTTGAGAGGAACTCGAAACATGTCAACCTCGGTTTTGAGAATCTCTCCCGGAGTTTGAGAGATTTGGACGTGAAAGGGTACCAGTCTTGTCGGGGATTGGGAACCCTTCGCCAGAATGTCCAGAGTTTCAGCGGGTTTCCAAAATGTTGAGAGGAACTCGAAACATGTCAACCTTGGTTTTGAGAATCTCTCCCGGAGTTTGAGAGATTTGGACGTGAAAGGGTACCAGTCTTGTCGGGGATTGGGAACCCTTCGCGAGAATGTCCAAAGTTTCAGCTGATTTTACAAAAATGTTGAGAGGAACTCGAAACATGTCAACCTTGGTTTTGAGAATCTCTCCCGGAGTTTGAGAGATTTGGACGTGAAAGGGTACCAGTCTTGTCGGGGATTGGGAACCCATCGCGAGAATGTCCAAAGTTTCAGCGGGATTTCCAAAATGTTGAGAGGAACTCGAAACATGTGAACCTTGGTTTTGAGAATCTCTCCCGGAGTTTGAGAGATTTGGACGTGAAAGGGTACCAGTCTTGTCGGGGATTGGGAACCCTTCGCGAGAATGTCCAAAGTTTCAGCGGGATTTCCAAAATGTTGAGAGGAACTCGAAACATGTCAACCTTGGTTTTGAGAATCTCTCCCGGAGTTTGAGAGATTTGGACGTGAAAGGGTACCAGTCTTGTCGGGGATTGGGAACCCTTCGCCAGAATGTCCAAAGTTTCAGCAGGATTTCCAAAATGTTGAGAGGAACTCGAAACATGTCAACCTTGGTTTTGAGAATCTCTCCCGGAGTTTGAGAGATTTGGACGTGAAAGGGTACCAGTCTTGTCGGGGATTGGGAACCCTTCGCGAGAATGTCCAAAGTTTCAGCGGGATTTCCAAAATGTTGAGAGGAACTCGAAACATGTCAACCTTGGTTTTGAGAATCTCTCCCGGAGTTTGAGAGATTTGGACGTGAAAGGGTACCAGTCTTGTCGGGGATTGGGAACCCTTCGCCAGAATGTCCAAAGTTTCAGCGGGATTTCCAAAATGTTGAGAGGAACTCGAAACATGTCAACCTCGGTTTTGAGAATCTCTCCCGGAGTTTGAGAGATTTGGACGTGAAAGGGTACCAGTCTTGTCGGGGATTGGGAACCCTTCGCCAGAATGTCCAGAGTTTCAGCGGGTTTCCAAAATGTTGAGAGGAACTCGAAACATGTCAACCTTGGTTTTGAGAATCTCTCCCGGAGTTTGAGAGATTTGGACGTGAAAGGGTACCAGTCTTGTCGGGGATTGGGAACCCTTCGCGAGAATGTCCAAAGTTTCAGCGGGATTTCCAAAATGTTGAGAGGAACTCGAAACATGTCAACCTTGGTTTTGAGAATCTCTCCCGGAGTTTGAGAGATTTGGACGTGAAAGGGTACCAGTCTTGTCGGGGATTGGGAACCCTTCGCCAGAATGTCCAAAGTTTCAGCTGATTTTACAAAAATGTTGAGAGGAACTCGAAACATGTCAACCTTGGTTTTGAGAATCTCTCCCGGAGTTTGAGAGATTTGGACGTGAAAGGGTACCAGTCTTGTCGGGGATTGGGAACCCTTCGCCAGAATGTCCAAAGTTTCAGCGGGATTTCCAAAATGTTGAGAGGAACTCGAAACATGTCAACCTTGGTTTTGAGAATCTCTCCCGGAGTTTGAGAGATTTGGACGTGAAAGGGTACCAGTCTTGTCGGGGATTGGGAACCCGTCGCCAGAATGTCCAAAGTTTCAGCGGGATTTCCAAAATGTTGAGAGGAACTCGAATCATGTCAACCTTGGTTTTGAGAATCTCTCCCGGAGTTTGAGAGATTTGGACGTGAAAGGGTACCAGTCTTGTCGGGGATTGGGAACCCTTCGCGAGAATGTCCAAAGTTTCAGCGGGATTTCCAAAATGTTGAGAGGAACTCGAAACATGTCAACCTCGGTTTTGAGAATCTCTCCCGGAGTTTGAGAGATTTGGACGTGAAAGGGTACCAGTCTTGTCGGGGATTGGGAACCCTTCGCCAGAATGTCCAAAGTTTCAGCGGGATTTCCAAAATGTTGAGAGGAACTCGAAACATGTCAACCTTGGTTTTGAGAATCTCTCCCGGAGTTTGAGAGATTTGGACGTGAAAGGGTACCAGTCTTGTCGGGGATTGGGAACCCTTCGCGAGAATGTCCAAAGTTTCAGCGGGATTTCCAAAATGTTGAGAGGAACTCGAAACATGTCAACCTCGGTTTTGAGAATCTCTCCCGGAGTTTGAGAGATTTGGACGTGAAAGGGTACCAGTCTTGTCGGGGATTGGGAACCCTTCGCCAGAATGTCCAAAATTTCAGCGGGATTTCCAAAATGTTGAGAGGAACTCGAAACATGTGAACCTTGGTTTTGAGAATCTCTCCCGGAGTTTGAGAGATTTGGACGTGAAAGGGTACCAGTCTTGTCGGGGATTGGGAACCCTTCACGAGAATGTCCAAAGTTTCAGCTGATTTTACAAAAATGTTGAGAGGAACTCGAATCATGTCAACCTTGGTTTTGAGAATCTCTCCTGGAGTTTGAGAGATTTGGACGTGAAAGGGTACCACTCTTGTTCGGGATTGGGAACCCTTCGCGAGAATGTCCAAAGTTTCAGCGGGATTTCCAAAATGTTGAGAGGAACATGAATCCTGTCAACCTTGGTTTTGAGAATCTCTCCTGGAGTTTGAGAGATTTGGACGTGAAAGCGTACCAGTCTTGTCGGGGATTGGGAACCCTTCGCAAGAATGTCCAAAGTTTCAGCGGGATTTCCAAAATGTTGAGAGGAACTCGAAACATGTCAACCTTGGTTTTGAGAATCTCTCCCGGAGTTTGAGAGATTTGGACGTGAAAGGGTACCAGTCTTGTCGGGGATTGGGAACCCTTCGCGAGAATGTCCAAAGTTTCAGCGGGATTTCCAAAATGTTGAGAGGAACTCGAAACATGTCAACCTCGGTTTTGAGAATCTCTCCCGGAGTTTGAGAGATTTGGACGTGAAAGGGTACCAGTCTTGTCGGGGATTGGGAACCCTTCGCCAGAATGTCCAGAGTTTCAGCGGGTTTCCAAAATGTTGAGAGGAACTCGAAACATGTCAACCTTGGTTTTGAGAATCTCTCCCGGAGTTTGAGAGATTTGGACGTGAAAGGGTACCAGTCTTGTCGGGGATTGGGAACCCTTCGCGAGAATGTCCAAAGTTTCAGCTGATTTTACAAAAATGTTGAGAGGAACTCGAAACATGTCAACCTTGGTTTTGAGAATCTCTCCCGGAGTTTGAGAGATTTGGACGTGAAAGGGTACCAGTCTTGTCGGGGATTGGGAACCCTTCGCGAGAATGTCCAAAGTTTCAGCGGGATTTCCAAAATGTTGAGAGGAACTCGAATCATGTCAACCTTGGTTTTGAGAATCTCTCCCGGAGTTTGAGAGATTTGGACGTGAAAGGGTACCAGTCTTGTCGGGGATTGGGTACCCTTCGCGAGAATGTCCAAAGTTTCAGCGGGATTTCCAAAATGTTGAGAGGAACTCGAAACATGTCAACCTTGGTTTTGAGAATCTCTCCCGGAGTTTGAGAGATTTGGACGTGAAAGGGTACCAGTCTTGTCGGGGATTGGGAACCCTTCGCGAGAATGTCCAAAGTTTCAGCAGGATTTCCAAAATGTTGAGAGGAACTCGAAACATGTGAACCTTGGTTTTGAGAATCTCTCCCGGAGTTTGAGAGATTTGGACGTGAAAGGGTACCAGTCTTGTCGGGGATTGGGAACCCTTCGCGAGAATGTCCAAAGTTTCAGCGGGATTTCCAAAATGTTGAGAGGAACTCGAAACATGTGAACCTTGGTTTTGAGAATCTCTCCCGGAGTTTGAGAGATTTGGACGTGAAAGGGTACCAGTCTTGTCGGGGATTGGGAACCCTTCGCGAGAATGTCCAAAGTTTCAGCGGGATTTCCAAAATGTTGAGAGGAACTCGAAACATGTCAACCTCGGTTTTGAGAATCTCTCCCGGAGTTTGAGAGATTTGGACGTGAAAGGGTACCAGTCTTGTCGGGGATTGGGAACCCTTCGCCAGAATGTCCAGAGTTTCAGCGGGTTTCCAAAATGTTGAGAGGAACTCGAAACATGTCAACCTTGGTTTTGAGAATCTCTCCCGGAGTTTGAGAGATTTGGACGTGAAAGGGTACCAGTCTTGTCGGGGATTGGGAACCCTTCGCGAGAATGTCCAAAGTTTCAGCGGGATTTCCAAAATGTTGAGAGGAACTCGAATCATGTCAACCTTGGTTTTGAGAATCTCTCCCGGAGTTTGAGACATTTGGACGTGAAAGGGTACCAGTCTTGTCGGGGATTGGGAACCCTTCGCGAGAATGTCCAAAGTTTCAGCGGGATTTCCAAAATGTTGAGAGGAACTCGAAACATGTCAACCTTGGTTTTGAGAATCTCTCCCGGAGTTTGAGAGATTTGGACGTGAAAGTGTACCAGTCTTGTCGGGGATTGGGAACCCTTCGCGAGAATGTCCAAATTTTCAGCAGGATTTCCAAAATGTTGAGAGGAACTCGAAATATGTCAACCTTGGTTTTGAGAATCTCTCCCGGAGTTTGAGAGATTTGGACGTGAAAGTGTACCAGTCTTGTCGGGGATTGGGAACCCGTCGCCAGAATGTCCAAAGTTTCAGCGGGATTTCCAAAATGTTGAGAGGAACTCGAAACATGTCAACCTCGGTTTTGAGAATCTCTCCCGGAGTTTGAGAGATTTGGATGTGAAAGGGTACCAGTCTTGTCGGGGATTGGGAACCCTTCGCGAGAATGTCCAAAGTTTCAGCGGGATTTCCAAAATGTTAAGAGGAACTCGAAACATGTCAACCTCGGTTTTGAGAATCTCTCCCGGAGTTTGAGAGATTTGGACGTGAAAGGGTACCAGTCTTGTCGGGGATTGGGAACCCATCGCGAGAATGTCCAAAGTTTCAGCGGGATTTCCAAAATGTTGAGAGGAACTCGAAACATGTCAACCTTGGTTTTGAGAATCCCTCCCGGAGTTTGAGAGATTTGGACGTGAAAGGGTACCAGTCTTGTCGGGGATTGGGAACCCTTCGCGAGAATGTCCAAAGTTTCAGCGGGTTTCCAAAATGTTGAGAGGAACTCGAAACATGTCAACCTTGGTTTTGAGAATCTCTCCCGGAGTTTGAGAGATTTGGACGTGAAAGGGTACCAGTCTTGTCGGGGATTGGGAACCCTTCGCGAGAATGTCCAAAGTTTCTGCGGGATTTCCAAAATGTTGAAAGGAACTCGAAACATGTGAACCTTGGTTTTGAGAATCTCTCCCGGTGTTCGAGAGATTTGGACGTGAAAGGGTACCAGTCTTGTCGGGGATTGGGAACCCTTCGCGAGAATGTCCAAAGTTTCAGCGGGATTTCCAAAATGTTGAGAGGAACTCGAAACATGTCAACCTCGGTTTTGAGAATCTCTCCCGGAGTTTGAGAGATTTGGACGTGAAAGGGTACCAGTCTTGTCGGGGATTGGGAACCCTTCGCCAGAATGTCCAAAGTTTCAGCGGGATTTCCAAAATGTTGAGAGGAACTCGAAACATGTCAACCTTGGTTTTGAGAATCTCTCCCGGAGTTTGAGAGATTTGGACGTGAAAGGGTACCAGTCTTGTCGGGGATTGGCAACCCTTCTCGAGAATGTCCAAAGTTTCAGCAGGATTTCCAAAATGTTGAGAGGAACTCGAAACATGTCACCTCGGTTTTGAGAATCTCTCCCGGAGTTTGAGAGATTTGGACGTGAAAGGGTACCAGTCTTGTCGGGGATTGGGAATCCTTCGCGAGAATATCCGAAGTTTCAGCGGGATTTCCAAAATGTTGAGAGGAACTCGAAACATGTCAACCTTGGTTTTGAGAATCTCTCCCGGAGTTTGAGAGATTTGGACGTGAAAGGGTACCAGTCTTGTCGGGGATTGGGAACCCTTCGCGAGAATGTCCAAAGTTTCAGCGGGATTTCCAAAATGTTGAGAGGAACTCGAAACATGTCAACCTCGGTTTTGAGAATCTCTCCCGGAGTTTGAGAGATTTGGACGTGAAAGGGTACCAGTCTTGTCGGGGATTGGGAACCCTTCGCGAGAATGTCCAAAGTTTCAGCGGGATTTCCAAAATGTTGAGAGGAACTCGAAACATGTCAACCTTGGTTTTGAGAATCTCTCCCGGAGTTTGAGAGATTTGGACGTGAAAGGGTACCAGTCTTGTCGGGGATTGGGAACCCTTCGCGAGAATGTCCAAAGTTTCAGCGGGATTTCCAAAATGTTGAGAGGAACTCGAATCATGTCAACCTTGGTTTTGGGAATCTCTCCCAGAGTTTGAGAGATTTGGACGTGAAAGGGTACCAGTCTTGTCGGGGATTGGGAACCCTTCGCGAGAATGTCCAAAGTTTCAGCGGGATTTCCAAAATGTTGAGAGGAACTCGAATCATGTCAACCTCGGTTTTGAGAATCTCTCCCGGAGTTTGAGAGATTTGGACGTGAAAGGGTACCAGTCTTGTCGGGGATTGGGAACCCTTCGCGAGAATGTCCAAAGTTTCAGCGGGATTTCCAAAATGTTGAGAGGAACTCGAAACATGTCAACCTTGGTTTTGAGAATCTCTCCCGGAGTTTGAGAGATTTGGACGTGAAAGGGTACCAGTCTTGTCGGGGATTGGGAACCCTTCGCGAGAATGTCCAAAGTTTCAGCGGGATTTCCAAAATGTTGAGAGGAACTCGAATCATGTCAACCTTGGTTTTGGGAATCTCTCCCAGAGTTTGAGAGATTTGGACGTGAAAGGGTACCAGTCTTGTCGGGGATTGGGAACCCTTCGCGAGAATGTCCAAAGTTTCAGCGGGATTTCCAAAATGTTGAGAGGAACTCGAATCATGTCAACCTCGGTTTTGAGAATCTCTCCCGGAGTTTGAGAGATTTGGACGTGAAAGGGTACCAGTCTTGTCGGGGATTGGGAACCCTTCGCGAGAATGTCCAAAGTTTCAGCGGGATTTCCAAAATGTTGAGAGGAACTCGAAACATGTCAACCTTGGTTTTGAGAATCTCTCCCGGAGTTTGAGAGATTTGGACGTGAAAGGGTACCAGTCTTGTCGGGGATTGGGAACCCTTCGCCAGAATGTCCAAAGTTTCAGCGGGATTTCCAAAATGTTGAGAGGAACTCGAATCATGTCAACCTTGGTTTTGGGAATCTCTCCCAGAGTTTGAGAGATTTGGACGTGAAAGGGTACCAGTCTTGTCGGGGATTGGGAACCCTTCGCGAGAATGTCCAAAGTTTCAGCGGGATTTCCAAAATGTTGAAAGGAACTCGAAACATGTGAACCTTGGTTTTGAGAATCTCTCCCGGAGTTTGAGAGATTTGGACGTGAAAGGGTACCAGTCTTGTCGGGGATTGGGAACCCTTCGCGAGAATGTCCAAAGTTTCAGCGGGATTTCCAAAATGTTGAGAGGAACTCGAATCATGTCAACCTTGGTTTTGAGAATCATTCCCGGAGTTTGAGAGATTTGGACGTGAAAGGGTACCAGTCTTGTCGGGGATTGGGAACCCTTCGCCAGAATGTCCAAAGTTTCAGCGGGATTTCCAAAATGCTGAGAGGAACTCGAAACATGTCAACCTTGGTTTTGAGAATCTCTCCCGGAGTTTGAGAGATTTGGACGTGAAAGGGTACCAGTCTTGTCGGGGATTGGGAACCCTTCGCGAGAATGTCCAAAGTTTCAGCGGGATTTCCAAAATGTTGAGAGGAACTCGAATCATGTCAACCTTGGTTTTGAGAATCTCTCCCGGAGTTTGAGAGATTTGGACGTGAAAGGGTACCAGTCTTGTCGGGGATTGGGAACCCTTCGCCAGAATGTCCAAAGTTTCAGCGGGATTTCCAAAATGTTGAGAGGAACTCGAAACATGTCAACCTTGGTTTTGAGAATCTCTCCCGGAGTTTGAGAGATTTGGACGTGAAAGGGTACCAGTCTTGTCGGGGATTGGGAACCCTTCGCGAGAATGTCCAAAGTTCAGGTGGATTTCCAAAATGTTGAGAGGAACTCGAAACATGTCAGCCTTGGTTTTGAGAATCTCTCCCGGAGTTTGAGAGATTTGGACGTGAAAGGGTACCAGTCTTGTCGGGGATTGGGAACCCTTCGCGAGAATGTCCAAAGTTTCAGCGGGATTTCCAAAATGTTGAGAGGAACTCGAAACATGTCAACCTTGGTTTTGAGAATCTCTCCCAGAGTTTGAGAGATTTGGACGTGAAAGGGTACCAGTCTTGTCGGGGATTGGGAACCCTTCGCGAGAATGTCCAAAGTTTCAGCGGGATTTCCAAAATGTTGAGAGGAACTCGAATCATGTCAACCTTGGTTTTGGGAATCTCTCCCAGAGTTTGAGAGATTTGGACGTGAAAGGGTACCAGTCTTGTCGGGGATTGGGAACCCTTCGCGAGAATGTCCAAAGTTTCAGCGGGATTTCCAAAATGTTGAGAGGAACTCGAAACATGTCAACCTCGGTTTTGAGAATCTCTCCCGGAGTTTGAGAGATTTGGACGTGAAAGGGTACCAGTCTTGTCGGGGATTGGGAACCCTTCGCGAGAATGTCCAAAGTTTCAGCGGGATTTCCAAAATGTTGAAAGGAACTCGAAACATGTGAACCTTGGTTTTGAGAATCTCTCCCGGAGTTTGAGAGATTTGGACGTGAAAGGGTACCAGTCTTGTCGGGGATTGGGAACCCTTCGCGAGAATGTCCAAAGTTTCAGCGGGATTTCCAAAATGTTGAGAGGAACTCGAATCATGTCAACCTCGGTTTTGAGAATCTCTCCCGGAGTTTGAGAGATTTGGACGTGAAAGGGTACCAGTCTTGTCGGGGATTGGGAACCCTTCGCGAGAATGTCCAAAGTTTCAGCGGGATTTCCAAAATGTTGAGAGGAACTCGAAACATGTCAACCTTGGTTTTGAGAATCTCTCCCGGAGTTTGAGAGATTTGGACGTGAAAGGGTACCAGTCTTGTCGGGGATTGGGAACCCTTCGCGAGAATGTCCAAAGTTTCAGCGGGATTTCCAAAATGTTGAGAGGAACTCGAATCATGTCAACCTTGGTTTTGGGAATCTCTCCCAGAGTTTGAGAGATTTGGACGTGAAAGGGTACCAGTCTTGTCGGGGATTGGGAACCCTTCGCGAGAATGTCCAAAGTTTCAGCGGGATTTCCAAAATGTTGAGAGGAACTCGAATCATGTCAACCTCGGTTTTGAGAATCTCTCCCGGAGTTTGAGAGATTTGGACGTGAAAGGGTACCAGTCTTGTCGGGGATTGGGAACCCTTCGCGAGAATGTCCAAAGTTTCAGCGGGATTTCCAAAATGTTGAGAGGAACTCGAAACATGTCAACCTTGGTTTTGAGAATCTCTCCCGGAGTTTGAGAGATTTGGACGTGAAAGGGTACCAGTCTTGTCGGGGATTGGGAACCCTTCGCCAGAATGTCCAAAGTTTCAGCGGGATTTCCAAAATGTTGAGAGGAACTCGAATCATGTCAACCTTGGTTTTGGGAATCTCTCCCAGAGTTTGAGAGATTTGGACGTGAAAGGGTACCAGTCTTGTCGGGGATTGGGAACCCTTCGCGAGAATGTCCAAAGTTTCAGCGGGATTTCCAAAATGTTGAAAGGAACTCGAAACATGTGAACCTTGGTTTTGAGAATCTCTCCCGGAGTTTGAGAGATTTGGACGTGAAAGGGTACCAGTCTTGTCGGGGATTGGGAACCCTTCGCGAGAATGTCCAAAGTTTCAGCGGGATTTCCAAAATGTTGAGAGGAACTCGAATCATGTCAACCTTGGTTTTGAGAATCATTCCCGGAGTTTGAGAGATTTGGACGTGAAAGGGTACCAGTCTTGTCGGGGATTGGGAACCCTTCGCCAGAATGTCCAAAGTTTCAGCGGGATTTCCAAAATGCTGAGAGGAACTCGAAACATGTCAACCTTGGTTTTGAGAATCTCTCCCGGAGTTTGAGAGATTTGGACGTGAAAGGGTACCAGTCTTGTCGGGGATTGGGAACCCTTCGCGAGAATGTCCAAAGTTTCAGCGGGATTTCCAAAATGTTGAGAGGAACTCGAATCATGTCAACCTTGGTTTTGAGAATCTCTCCCGGAGTTTGAGAGATTTGGACGTGAAAGGGTACCAGTCTTGTCGGGGATTGGGAACCCTTCGCCAGAATGTCCAAAGTTTCAGCGGGATTTCCAAAATGTTGAGAGGAACTCGAAACATGTCAACCTTGGTTTTGAGAATCTCTCCCGGAGTTTGAGAGATTTGGACGTGAAAGGGTACCAGTCTTGTCGGGGATTGGGAACCCTTCGCGAGAATGTCCAAAGTTCAGGTGGATTTCCAAAATGTTGAGAGGAACTCGAAACATGTCAGCCTTGGTTTTGAGAATCTCTCCCGGAGTTTGAGAGATTTGGACGTGAAAGGGTACCAGTCTTGTCGGGGATTGGGAACCCTTCGCGAGAATGTCCAAAGTTTCAGCGGGATTTCCAAAATGTTGAGAGGAACTCGAAACATGTCAACCTTGGTTTTGAGAATCTCTCCCAGAGTTTGAGAGATTTGGACGTGAAAGGGTACCAGTCTTGTCGGGGATTGGGAACCCTTCGCGAGAATGTCCAAAGTTTCAGCGGGATTTCCAAAATGTTGAGAGGAACTCGAATCATGTCAACCTTGGTTTTGGGAATCTCTCCCAGAGTTTGAGAGATTTGGACGTGAAAGGGTACCAGTCTTGTCGGGGATTGGGAACCCTTCGCGAGAATGTCCAAAGTTTCAGCGGGATTTCCAAAATGTTGAGAGGAACTCGAAACATGTCAACCTCGGTTTTGAGAATCTCTCCCGGAGTTTGAGAGATTTGGACGTGAAAGGGTACCAGTCTTGTCGGGGATTGGGAACCCTTCGCGAGAATGTCCAAAGTTTCAGCGGGATTTCCAAAATGTTGAAAGGAACTCGAAACATGTGAACCTTGGTTTTGAGAATCTCTCCCGGAGTTTGAGAGATTTGGACGTGAAAGGGTACCAGTCTTGTCGGGGATTGGGAACCCTTCGCGAGAATGTCCAAAGTTTCAGCGGGATTTCCAAAATGTTGAGAGGAACTCGAATCATGTCAACCTTGGTTTTGAGAATCATTCCCGGAGTTTGAGAGATTTGGACGTGAAAGGGTACCAGTCTTGTCGGGGATTGGGAACCCTTCGCGAGAATGTCCAAAGTTTCAGCGGGATTTCCAAAATGTTGAGAGGAACTCGAATCATGTCAACCTTGGTTTTGGGAATCTCTCCCAGAGTTTGAGAGATTTGGACGTGAAAGGGTACCAGTCTTGTCGGGGATTGGGAACCCTTCGCGAGAATGTCCAAAGTTTCAGCGGGATTTCCAAAATGTTGAGAGGAACTCGAAACATGTCAACCTCGGTTTTGAGAATCTCTCCCGGAGTTTGAGAGATTTGGACGTGAAAGGGTACCAGTCTTGTCGGGGATTGGGAACCCTTCGCGAGAATGTCCAAAGTTTCAGCGGGATTTCCAAAATGTTGAAAGGAACTCGAAACATGTGAACCTTGGTTTTGAGAATCTCTCCCGGAGTTTGAGAGATTTGGACGTGAAAGGGTACCAGTCTTGTCGGGGATTGGGAACCCTTCGCGAGAATGTCCAAAGTTTCAGCGGGATTTCCAAAATGTTGAGAGGAACTCGAATCATGTCAACCTTGGTTTTGAGAATCATTCCCGGAGTTGGAGAGATTTGGACGTGAAAGGGTACCAGTCTTGTTGGGGATTGGGAACCCTTCGCCAGAATGTCCAAAGTTTCAGCGGGATTTCCAAAATGCTGAGAGGAACTCGAAACATGTCAACCTTGGTTTTGAGAATCTCTCCCGGAGTTTGAGAGATTTGGACGTGAAAGGGTACCAGTCTTGTCGGGGATTGGGAACCCTTCGCGAGAATGTCCAAAGTTTCAGCGGGATTTCCAAAATGTTGAGAGGAACTCGAAACATGTCAACCTTGGTTTTGAGAATCTCTCCCGGAGTTTGAGAGATTTGGACGTGAAAGGGTACCAGTCTTGTCGGGGATTGGGAACCCTTCGCCAGAATGTCCAAAGTTTCAGCGGGATTTCCAAAATGTTGAGAGGAACTCGAAACATGTCAACCTTGGTTTTGAGAATCTCTCCCGGAGTTTGAGAGATTGGGACGTGAAAGGGTACCAGTCTTGTCGGGGATTGGGAACCCTTCGCGAGAATGTCCAAAGTTTCAGCGGGATTTCCAAAATGTTGAGAGGAACTCGAATCATGTCAACCTTGGTTTTGAGAATCTCTCCCGGAGTTGGAGAGATTTGGACGTGAAAGGGTACCAGTCTTGTCGGGGATTGGGAACCCTTCGCGAGAATGTCCAAAGTTTCAGCGGGATTTCCAAAATGTTGAGAGGAACTCGAAACATGTCAACCTTGGTTTTGAGAATCTCTCCCGGAGTTTGAGAGATTTGGACGTGAAAGGGTACCAGTCTTGTCGGGGATTGGGAACCCTTCGCGAGAATGTCCAAAGTTCAGGTGGATTTCCAAAATGTTGAGAGGAACTCGAAACATGTCAGCCTTGGTTTTGAGAATCTCTCCCGGAGTTTGAGAGATTTGGACGTGAAAGGGTACCAGTCTTGTCGGGGATTGGGAACCCTTCGCGAGAATGTCCAAAGTTTCAGCGGGATTTCCAAAATGTTGAGAGGAACTCGAAACATGTCAACCTTGGTTTTGAGAATCTCTCCCAGAGTTTGAGAGATTTGGACGTGAAAGGGTACCAGTCTTGTCGGGGATTGGGAACCCTTCGCGAGAATGTCCAAAGTTTCAGCGGGATTTCCAAAATGTTGAGAGGAACTCGAATCATGTCAACCTTGGTTTTGGGAATCTCTCCCGGAGTTTGAGAGATTTGGACGTGAAAGGGTACCAGTCTTGTCGGGGATTGGGAACCCTTCGCCAGAATGTCCAAAGTTTCAGCAGGATTTCCAAAATGTTGAGAGGAACTCGAAACATGTCAACCTTGGTTTTGAGAATCTCTCCCGGAGTTTGAGAGATTTGGACGTGAAAGGGTACCAGTCTTGTCGGGGATTGGGAACCCTTCGCGAGAATGTCCAAAGTTTCAGCGGGATTTCCAAAATGTTGAGAGGAACTCGAAACATGTCAACCTTGGTTTTGAGAATCTCTCCCGGAGTTTGAGAGATTTGGACGTGAAAGGGTCCCAGTCTTGTCGGGGATTGGGAACCCTTCGCGAGAATGTCCCAAGTTTCAGCGGGATTTCCAAAATGTTGAGAGGAACTCGAATCATGTCAACCTTGGTTTTGAGAATCTCTCCCGGAGTTTGAGAGATTTGGACGTGAAAGGGTACCAGTCTTGTCGGGGATTGGGAACCCTTCGCGAGAATGTCCAAAGTTTCAGTGGGATTTCCAAAATGTTGAGAGGAACTCGAAACATGTCAACCTTGGTTTTGAGAATCTCTCCCGGAGTTTGAGAGATTTGGACGTGAAAGGGTACCAGTCTTGTCGGGGATTGGGAACCCTTCGCGAGAATGTCCAAAGTTTCAGCAAGATTTCCAAAATGTTGAGAGGAACTCGAAACATGTCAACCTTGGTTTTGAGAATCTCTCCCGGAGTTTGAGAGATTTGGACGTGAAAGGGTACCAGTCTTGTCGGGGATTGGGAACCCTTCGCCAGAATGTCCAAAGTTTCAGCGGGATTTCCAAAATGTTGAGAGGAACTCGAATCATGTCAATCTTGGTTTTGAGAATCTCTCCCGGAGTTTGAGAGATTTGGACGTGAAAGGGTACCAGTCTTGTCGGGGATTGGGAACCCTTCGCGAGAATGTCCAAAGTTTCAGCGGGATTTCCAAAATGTTGAAAGGAACTCGAAACATGTCAACCTTGGTTTTGAGAATCTCTCCCGGAGTTTGAGAGATTTGGACGTGAAAGGGTACCAGTCTTGTCGGGGATTGGGAACCCATCGCGAGAATGTCCAAAGTTTCAGCGGGATTTCCAAAATGTTGAGAGGAACTCGAATCATGTCAACATTGGTTTTGAGAATGTCTCCCGGAGTTTGAGAGATTTGGACGTGAAAGGGTACCAGTCTTGTCGGGGATTGGGAACCCTTCGCGAGAATGTCCAAAGTTTCAGCGGGATTTCCAAAATGTTGAGAGGAACTCGAAACATGTCAACCTTGGTTTTGAGAATCTCTCCCGGAGTTTGAGAGATTTGGACGTGAAAGGGTACCAGTCTTGTCGGGGATTGGGAACCCTTCGCGAGAATGTCCAAAGTTTCAGCAGGATTTCCAAAATGTTGAGAGGAACTCGAAACATGTCAACCTTGGTTTTGAGAATCTCTCCCGGAGTTTGAGAGATTTGGACGTGAAAGGGTACCAGTCTTGTCGGGGATTGGGAACCCTTCGCGAGAATGTCCAAAGTTTCAGCGGGATTTCCAAAATGTTGAGAGGAACTCGAAACATGTCAACCTTGGTTTTGAGAATCTCTCCCGGAGTTTGAGAGATTTGGACGTGAAAGGGTCCCAGTCTTGTCGGGGATTGGGAACCCTTCGCGAGAATGTCCCAAGTTTCAGCGGGATTTCCAAAATGTTGAGAGGAACTCGAATCATGTCAACCTTGGTTTTGAGAATCTCTCCCGGAGTTTGAGAGATTTGGACGTGAAAGGGTACCAGTCTTGTCGGGGATTGGGAACCCTTCGCGAGAATGTCCAAAGTTTCAGCGGGATTTCCAAAATGTTGAGAGGAACTCGAAACATGTCAACCTTGGTTTTGAGAATCTCTCCCGGAGTTTGAGAGATTTGGACGTGAAAGGGTACCAGTCTTGTCGGGGATTGGGAACCCTTCGCGAGAATGTCCAAAGTTTCAGCAAGATTTCCAAAATGTTGAGAGGAACTCGAAACATGTCAACCTTGGTTTTGAGAATCTCTCCCGGAGTTTGAGAGATTTGGACGTGAAAGGGTACCAGTCTTGTCGGGGATTGGGAACCCTTCGCCAGAATGTCCAAAGTTTCAGCGGGATTTCCAAAATGTTGAGAGGAACTCGAATCATGTCAATCTTGGTTTTGAGAATCTCTCCCGGAGTTTGAGAGATTTGGACGTGAAAGGGTACCAGTCTTGTCGGGGATTGGGAACCCTTCGCGAGAATGTCCAAAGTTTCAGCGGGATTTCCAAAATGTTGAAAGGAACTCGAAACATGTCAACCTTGGTTTTGAGAATCTCTCCCGGAGTTTGAGAGATTTGGACATGAAAGGGTACCAGTCTTGTCGGGGATTGGGAACCCATCGCGAGAATGTCCAAAGTTTCAGCGGGATTTCCAAAATGTTGAGAGGAACTCGAATCATGTCAACATTGGTTTTGAGAATGTCTCCCGGAGTTTGAGAGATTTGGACGTGAAAGGGTCCCAGTCTTGTCGGGGATTGGGAACCCTTCGCGAGAATGTCCAAAGTTTCAGCGGGATTTCCAAAATGTTGAGAGGAACTCGAAACATGTCAACCTTGGTTTTGAGAATCTCTCCCGGAGTTGGAGAGATTTGGACGTGAAAGGGTACCAGTCTTGTCGGGGATTGGGAACCCTTCGAGAGAATGTCCAAAGTTTCAGCGGGATTTCCAAAATATTAAAAGGAACTCGAAACATGTCAACCTTGGTTTTGAGAATCTCTCCCGGAGTTTGAGAGATTTGGACGTGAAAGGGTACCAGTCTTGTCGGGGATTGGGAACCCTTCGCGAGAATGTCCAAAGTTTCAGCGGGATTTCCAAAATGTTGAGAGGAACTCGAAACATGTCAACCTTGGTTTTGAGAATCTCTCCCGGAGTTGGAGAGATTTGGACGTGAAAGGGTACCAGTCTTGTCGGGGATTGGGAACCCTTCGCGAGAATGTCCAAAGTTTCAGCGGGATTTCCAAAATGTTGAGAGGAACTCGAAACATGTCAACCTTGGTTTTGAGAATCTCTCCCGGAGTTTGAGAGATTTGGACGTGAAAGGGTCCCAGTCTTGTCGGGGATTGGGAACCCTTCGCGAGAATGTCCCAAGTTTCAACTGGATTTCCAAAATGTTGAGAGGAACTCGAATCATGTCAACCTTGGTTTTGAGAATCTCTCCCGGAGTTTGAGACATTTGGACGTGAAAGGGTACCAGTCTTGTCGGGGATTGGGAACCCTTCGCGAGAATGTCCAAAGTTTCAGCAGGATTTCCAAAATGTTGAGATGAACTCGAAACATGTCAACCTTGGTTTTGAGAATCTCTCCCGGAGTTTGAGAGATTTGGACGTGAAAGGGTAGCAGTCTTGTCGGGGATTGGGAACCCTTCGTGAGAATGTCCAAAGTTTCAGCAAGATTTCCAAAATGTTGAGAGGAACTCGAAACATGTCAACCTTGGTTTTGAGAATCTCTCCCGGAGTTTGAGAGATTTGGACGTGAAAGGGTACCAGTCTTGTCGGGGATTGGGAACCCTTCGCGAGAATGTCCAAAGTTTCAGCGGGATTTCCAAAATGTTGAGAGGAACTCGAAACATGTCAGCCTTGGTTTTGAGAATCTCTCCCGGAGTTTGAGAGATTTGGACGTGAAAGGGTACCAGTCTTGTCAGGGATTGGGAACCCTTCGTGAGAATGTCCAAAGTTTCAGCGGGATTTCCAAAATGTTGAGAGGAACTCGAAACATGTCAACCTTGGTTTTGAGAATCTCTCCCGGAGTTTGAGAGATTTGGACGTGAAAGGGTACCAGTCTTGTCGGGGATTGGGAACCCTTCGCGAGAATGTCCAAAGTTTCAGCGGGATTTCCAAAATGTTGAGAGGAACTCGAATCATGTCAACCTTGGTTTTGAGAATCTCTCCCAAAGTTTGAGAGATTTGGACGTGAAAGGGTACCAGTCTTGTCGGGGATTGGGAACCCTTCGCGAGAATGTCCAAAGTTTCAGCGGGATTTCCAAAATGTTGAGAGGAACTCGAAACATGTCAACCTTGGTTTTGAGAATCTCTCCCGGAGTTTGAGAGATTTGGATGTGAAAGGGTACCAGTCTTGTCGGGGATTGGGAACCCTTCGCGAGAATGTCCCAAGTTTCAGCGGGATTTCCAAAATGTTGAAAGGAACTCGAAACATGTCAACCTTGGTTTTGAGAATCTCTCCCGGAGTTTGAGAGATTTGGACGTGAAAGGGTACCAGTCTTGTCGGGGATTGGGAACCCTTCGCGAGAATGTCCAAAGTTTCAGCGGGATTTCCAAAATGTTGAGAGGAACTCGAAACATGTCAACCTTGGTTTTGAGAATCTCTCCCGGAGTTTGAGAGATTTGGACGTGAAAGGGTACCAGTCTTGTCGGGGATTGGGAACCCTTCGCGAGAATGTCCAAAGTTTCAGCGGGATTTCCAAAATGTTGAAAGGAACTCGAAACATGTGAACCTTGGTTTTGAGAATCTCTCCCGGAGTTTGAGAGATTTGGACGTGAAAGGGTACCAGTCTTGTCGGGGATTGGGAACCCTTCGCGAGAATGTCCAAAGTTTCAGCGGGATTTCCAAAATGTTGAGAGGAACTCGAAACATGTCAACCTTGGTTTTGAGAATCTCTCCCGGAGTTTGAGAGATTTGGACGTGAAAGGGTACCAGTCTTGTCGGGGATTGGGAACCCTTCGCGAGAATGTCCAAAGTTTCAGCGGGATTTCCAAAATGTTGAGAGGAACTCGAAACATGTCAACCTTGGTTTTGAGAATCTCTCCCGGAGTTTGAGAGATTTGGACGTGAAAGGGTACCAGTCTTGTCGGGGATTGGGAACCCTTCGCGAGAATGTCCAAAGTTTCAGCGGGATTTCCAAAATGTTGAGAGGAACTCGAAACATGTCAACCTTGGTTTTGAGAATCTCTCCCGGAGTTTGAGAGATTTGGACGTGAAAGGGTACCAGTCTTGTCGGGGATTGGGAACCCTTCGCGAGAATGTCAAAGTTTCAGCGGGATTTCCAAAATGTTGAGAGGAACTCGAAACATGTGAACCTTGGTTTTGAGAATCTCTCCCGGAGTTTGAGAGATTTGGACGCTGAAGTGTACCAGTCTTGTCGGGGATTGGGAACCCTTCGCGAGAATGTCCAAAGTTTCAGCGGGATTTCCAAAATGTTGAGAGGAACTCCAAACATGTGAACCTTGGTTTTGAGAATCTCTCCCGGAGTTTGAGAGATTTGGACGTGAAAGGGTACCAGTCTTGTCGGGGATTGGGAACCCTTCTCGAGAATGTCCAAAGTTTCAGCAGGATTTCCAAAATGTTGAAAGGAACTCGAAACATGTCAACCTTGGTTTTGAGAATCTCTCCCGGAGTTTGAGAGATTTGGACGTGAAAGGGTACCAGTCTTGTCGGGGATTGGGAACCCTTCGCGAGAATGTCCAAAGTTTCAGCGGGATTTCCAAAATGTTGAGAGGAACTCGAATCATGTCAACCTTGGTTTTGAGAATCTCTCCCGGAGTTTGAGAGATTTGGAAGTGAAAGGGTACCAGTCTTGTCGGGGATTGGGAACCCTTCGCGAGAATGTCCAAAGTTTCAGCGGGATTTCCAAAATGTTGAGAGGAACTCGAAACATGTCAACCTTGGTTTTGAGAATCTCTCCCGGAGTTTGAGAGATTTGGACGTGAAAGGGTACCAGTCTTGTCGGGGATTGGGAACCCTTCGCGAGAATGTCCAAAGTTTCAGCAGGATTTCCAAAATGTTGAAAGGAACTCGAAACATGTCAACCTTGGTTTTGAGAATCTCTCCCGGAGTTTGAGAGATTTGGACGTGAAAGGGTACCAGTCTTGTCGGGGATTGGGAACCCTTCGCGAGAATGTCCAAAGTTTCAGCGGGATTTCCAAAATGTTGAAAGGAACTCGAAACATGTCAACCTTGGTTTTGAGAATCTCTCCCGGAGTTTGAGAGATTTGGATGTGAAAGGGTACCAGTCTTGTCGGGGATTGGGAACCCTTCGCCAGAATGTCCAAAGTTTCAGCGGGATTTCCAAAATGTTGAGAGGAACTCGAATCATGTCAACCTTGATTTTGAGAATCTCTCCCGGAGTTTGAGACATTTGGACGTGAAAGGGTACCAGTCTTGTCGGGGATTGGGAACCCTTCGCCAGAATGTCCAAAGTTTCAGCGGGATTTCCAAAATGTTGAGAGGAACTCGAAACATGTCAACCTTGGTTTTGAGAATCTCTCCCGGAGTTTGAGAGATTTGGACGTGAAAGGGTACCAGTCTTGTCGGGGATTGGGAACCCTTCGCCAGAATGTCCAAAGTTTCAGCGGGATTTCCAAAATGTTGAGAGGAACTCGAAACATGTGAACCTTGGTTTTGAGAATCTCTCCCGGAGTTTGAGAGATTTGGACGTGAAAGGGTACCAGTCTTGTCGGGGATTGGGAACCCTTCGCCAGAATGTCCAAAGTTTCAGCGGGATTTCCAAAATGTTGAGAGGAACTCGAAACATGTCAACCTTGGTTTTGAGAATCTCTCCCGGAGTTTGAGAGATTTGGACGTGAAAGGGTACCAGTCTTGTCGGGGATTGGGAACCCTTCGCGAGAATGTCCAATGTTTCAGCGGGATTTCCAAAATGTTGAAAGGAACTCGAAACATGTCAACCTTGGTTTTGAGAATCTCTCCCGGAGTTTGAGACATTTGGACGTGAAAGGGTACCAGTCTTGTCGGGGATTGGGAACCCTTCGCCAGAATGTCCAAAGTTTCAGCGGGATTTCCAAAATGTTGAGAGGAACTCGAATCATGTCAACCTTGGTTTTGAGAATCTCTCCCGGAGTTTGAGAGATTTGGACGTGAAAGGGTACCAGTCTTGTCGGGGATTGGGAACCCTTCGCCAGAATGTCCAAAGTTTCAGTGGGATTTCCAAAATGTTGAGAGGAACTCGAAACATGTCAACCTCGGTTTTGAGAATCTCTCCCGGAGTTTGAGAGATTTGGACGTGAAAGGGTACCAGTCTTGTCGGGGATTGGGAACCCTTCGCGAGAATGTCCAAAGTTTCAGCGGGATTTCCAAAATGTTGAGAGGAACTCGAAACATGTCAACCTTGGTTTTGAGAATCTCTCCCGGAGTTTGAGAGATTTGGACGTGAAAGGGTACCAGTCTTGTCGGGGATTGGGAACCCTTCGCCAGAATGTCCAAAGTTTCAGCGGGATTTCCAAAATGTTGAAAGGAACTCGAAACATGTCAACCTTGGTTTTGAGAATCTCTCCCGGAGTTTGAGAGATTTGGACGTGAAAGTGTACCAGTCTTGTCGGGGATTGGGAACCCTTCGCGAGAATGTCCAAAGTTTCCGCGGGATTTCCAAAATGTTGAGGGGAACTCGAAACATGTCAACCTTGGTTTTGAGAATCTCTCCCGGAGTTTGAGAGATTTGGACGTGAAAGGGTACCAGTCTTGTCGGGGATTGGGAACCCTTCGCGAGAATGTCCAAAGTTTCAGCGGGATTTCCAAAATGTTGAGAGGAACTCGAAACATGTCAACCTTGGTTTTGAGAATCTCTCCCGGAGTTTGAGAGATTTGGACGTGAAAGGGTACCAGTCTTGTCGGGGATTGGGAACCCTTCGCGAGAATGTCAAAGTTTCAGCGGGATTTCCAAAATGTTGAGAGGAACTCGAAACATGTGAACCTTGGTTTTGAGAATCTCTCCCGGAGTTTGAGAGATTTGGACGCTAAAGTGTACCAGTCTTGTCGGGGATTGGGAACCCTTCGCGAGAATGTCCAAAGTTTCAGCGGGATTTCCAAAATGTTGAGGGGAACTCGAATCATGTCAACCTTGGTTTTGAGAATCTCTCCCGGAGTTTGAGAGATTTGGACGTGAAAGGGTACCAGTCTTGTCGGGGATTGGGAACCCTTCGCGAGAATGTCCAAAGTTTCAGCGGGATTTCCAAAATGTTGAGAGGAACTCGAAACATGTCAACCTTGGTTTTGAGAATCTCTCCCGGAGTTTGAGAGATTTGGACGTGAAAGGGTACCAGTCTTGTCGGGGATTGGGAACCCTTCGCGAGAATGTCCAAAGTTTCAGCGGGATTTCCAAAATGTTGAGAGGAACTCGAATCATGTCAACCTTGGTTTTGAGAATCTCTCCCGGAGTCTGAGAGATTTGGACGTGAAAGGGTACCAGTCTTGTCGGGGATTGGGAACCCTTCGCGAGAATGTCCAAAGTTTCAGCGGGATTTCCAAAATGTTGAGAGGAACTCCAAACATGTGAACCTTGGTTTTGAGAATCTCTCCCGGAGTTTGAGAGATTTGGACGTGAAAGGGTACCAGTCTTGTCGGGGATTGGGAACCCTTCTCGAGAATGTCCAAAGTTTCAGCAGGATTTCCAAAATGTTGAAAGGAACTCGAAACATGTCAACCTTGGTTTTGAGAATCTCTCCCGGAGTTTGAGAGATTTGGACGTGAAAGGGTACCAGTCTTGTCGGGGATTGGGAACCCTTCGCGAGAATGTCCAAAGTTTCAGCGGGATTTCCAAAATGTTGAGAGGAACTCGAATCATGTCAACCTTGGTTTTGAGAATCTCTCCCGGAGTTTGAGAGATTTGGAAGTGAAAGGGTACCAGTCTTGTCGGGGATTGGGAACCCTTCGCGAGAATGTCCAAAGTTTCAGCGGGATTTCCAAAATGTTGAGAGGAACTCGAAACATGTCAACCTTGGTTTTGAGAATCTCTCCCGGAGTTTGAGAGATTTGGACGTGAAAGGGTACCAGTCTTGTCGGGGATTGGGAACCCTTCGCGAGAATGTCCAAAGTTTCAGCAGGATTTCCAAAATGTTGAAAGGAACTCGAAACATGTCAACCTTGGTTTTGAGAATCTCTCCCGGAGTTTGAGAGATTTGGACGTGAAAGGGTACCAGTCTTGTCGGGGATTGGGAACCCTTCGCGAGAATGTCCAAAGTTTCAGCGGGATTTCCAAAATGTTGAAAGGAACTCGAAACATGTCAACCTTGGTTTTGAGAATCTCTCCCGGAGTTTGAGAGATTTGGATGTGAAAGGGTACCAGTCTTGTCGGGGATTGGGAACCCTTCGCCAGAATGTCCAAAGTTTCAGCGGGATTTCCAAAATGTTGAGAGGAACTCGAATCATGTCAACCTTGATTTTGAGAATCTCTCCCGGAGTTTGAGAGATTTGGACGTGAAAGGGTACCAGTCTTGTCGGGGATTGGGAACCCTTCGCCAGAATGTCCAAAGTTTCAGCGGGATTTCCAAAATGTTGAGAGGAACTCGAAACATGTCAACCTTGGTTTTGAGAATCTCTCCCGGAGTTTGAGAGATTTGGACGTGAAAGGGTACCAGTCTTGTCGGGGATTGGGAACCCTTCGCGAGAATGTCCAAAGTTTCAGCGGGATTTCCAAAATGTTGAGAGGAACTCGAAACATGTGAACCTTGGTTTTGAGAATCTCTCCCGGAGTTTGAGAGATTTGGACGTGAAAGGGTACCAGTCTTGTCGGGGATTGGGAACCCTTCGCCAGAATGTCCAAAGTTTCAGCGGGATTTCCAAAATGTTGAGAGGAACTCGAAACATGTCAACCTTGGTTTTGAGAATCTCTCCCGGAGTTTGAGAGATTTGGACGTGAAAGGGTACCAGTCTTGTCGGGGATTGGGAACCCTTCGCGAGAATGTCCAATGTTTCAGCGGGATTTCCAAAATGTTGAAAGGAACTCGAAACATGTCAACCTTGGTTTTGAGAATCTCTCCCGGAGTTTGAGACATTTGGACGTGAAAGGGTACCAGTCTTGTCGGGGATTGGGAACCCTTCGCCAGAATGTCCAAAGTTTCAGCGGGATTTCCAAAATGTTGAGAGGAACTCGAATCATGTCAACCTTGGTTTTGAGAATCTCTCCCGGAGTTTGAGAGATTTGGACGTGAAAGGGTACCAGTCTTGTCGGGGATTGGGAACCCTTCGCCAGAATGTCCAAAGTTTCAGTGGGATTTCCAAAATGTTGAGAGGAACTCGAAACATGTCAACCTCGGTTTTGAGAATCTCTCCCGGAGTTTGAGAGATTTGGACGTGAAAGGGTACCAGTCTTGTCGGGGATTGGGAACCCTTCGCGAGAATGTCCAAAGTTTCAGCGGGATTTCCAAAATGTTGAGAGGAACTCGAAACATGTCAACCTTGGTTTTGAGAATCTCTCCCGGAGTTTGAGAGATTTGGACGTGAAAGGGTACCAGTCTTGTCGGGGATTGGGAACCCTTCGCGAGAATGTCCAAAGTTTCAGCGGGATTTCCAAAATGTTGAAAGGAACTCGAAACATGTCAACCTTGGTTTTGAGAATCTCTCCCGGAGTTTGAGAGATTTGGACGTGAAAGGGTACCAGTCTTGTCGGGGATTGGGAACCCTTCGCGAGAATGTCCAATGTTTCAGCGGGATTTCCAAAATGTTGAAAGGAACTCGAAACATGTCAACCTTGGTTTTGAGAATCTCTCCCGGAGTTTGAGACATTTGGACGTGAAAGGGTACCAGTCTTGTCGGGGATTGGGAACCCTTCGCCAGAATGTCCAAAGTTTCAGCGGGATTTCCAAAATGTTGAGAGGAACTCGAATCATGTCAACCTTGGTTTTGAGAATCTCTCCCGGAGTTTGAGAGATTTGGACGTGAAAGGGTACCAGTCTTGTCGGGGATTGGGAACCCTTCGCCAGAATGTCCAAAGTTTCAGTGGGATTTCCAAAATGTTGAGAGGAACTCGAAACATGTCAACCTCGGTTTTGAGAATCTCTCCCGGAGTTTGAGAGATTTGGACGTGAAAGGGTACCAGTCTTGTCGGGGATTGGGAACCCTTCGCGAGAATGTCCAAAGTTTCAGCGGGATTTCCAAAATGTTGAGAGGAACTCGAAACATGTCAACCTTGGTTTTGAGAATCTCTCCCGGAGTTTGAGAGATTTGGACGTGAAAGGGTACCAGTCTTGTCGGGGATTGGGAACCCTTCGCCAGAATGTCCAAAGTTTCAGCGGGATTTCCAAAATGTTGAAAGGAACTCGAAACATGTCAACCTTGGTTTTGAGAATCTCTCCCGGAGTTTGAGAGATTTGGACGTGAAAGTGTACCAGTCTTGTCGGGGATTGGGAACCCTTCGCGAGAATGTCCAAAGTTTCCGCGGGATTTCCAAAATGTTGAGGGGAACTCGAAACATGTCAACCTTGGTTTTGAGAATCTCTCCCGGAGTTTGAGAGATTTGGACGTGAAAGGGTACCAGTCTTGTCGGGGATTGGGAACCCTTCGCGAGAATGTCCAAAGTTTCAGCGGGATTTCCAAAATGTTGAGAGGAACTCGAAACATGTCAACCTTGGTTTTGAGAATCTCTCCCGGAGTTTGAGAGATTTGGACGTGAAAGGGTACCAGTCTTGTCGGGGATTGGGAACCCTTCGCCAGAATGTCCAAAGTTTCAGCGGGATTTCCAAAATGTTGAGAGGAACTCGAATCATGTCAACCTTGGTTTTGAGAATCTCTCCCGGAGTTTGAGAGATTTGGACGTGAAAGGGTACCAGTCTTGTCGGGGATTGGGAACCCTTTGCGAGAATGTCCAAAGTTTCAGCGGGATTTCCCAAATGTTGAGAGGAACTCGAATCATGTCAACCTTGGTTTTGAGAATCTCTCCCGGAGTTTGAGAGATTTGGAAGTGAAAGGGTACCAGTCTTGTCGGGGATTGGGAACCCTTCGCGAGAATGTCCAAAGTTTCAGCGGGATTTCCAAAATGTTGAGAGGAACTCGAATCATGTCAACCTTGGTTTTGAGAATCTCTCCCGGAGTCTGAGAGATTTGGACGTGAAAGGGTACCAGTCTTGTCGGGGATTGGGAACCCTTCGCGAGAATGTCCAAAGTTTCAGCGGGATTTCCAAAATGTTGAGAGGAACTCGAAACATGTGAACCTTGGTTTTGAGAATCTCTCCCGGAGTTTGAGAGATTTGGACGTGAAAGGGTACCAGTCTTGTCGGGGATTGGGAACCCTTCGCGAGAATGTCCAAAGTTTCAGCAGGATTTCCAAAATGTTGAAAGGAACTCGAAACATGTCAACCTTGGTTTTGAGAATCTCTCCCGGAGTTTGAGAGATTTGGACGTGAAAGGGTACCAGTCTTGTCGGGGATTGGGAACCCTTCGCGAGAATGTCCAAAGTTTCAGCGGGATTTCCAAAATGTTGAGAGGAACTCGAAACATGTCAACCTTGGTTTTGAGAATCTCTCCCGGAGTTTGAGAGATTTGGATGTGAAAGGGTACCAGTCTTGTCGGGGATTGGGAACCCTTCGCGAGAATGTCCAAATTTTCAGCGGGATTTCCAAAATGTTGAGAGGAACTCGAATCATGTCAACCTTGATTTTGAGAATCTCTCCCGGATTTTGAGACATTTGGACGTGAAAGGGTACCAGTCTTGTCGGGGATTGGGAACCCTTTGCCAGAATGTCCAAAGTTTCAGCGGGATTTCCAAAATGTTGAGAGGAACTCGAAACATGTGAACCTTGGTTTTGAGAATCTCTCCCGGAGTTTGAGAGATTTGGACGTGAAAGGGTACCAGTCTTGTCGGGGATTGGGAACCCTTCGCCAGAATGTCCAAAGTTTCAGCGGGATTTCCAAAATGTTGAGAGGAACTCGAATCATGTCAACCTTGGTTTTGAGAATCTCTCCCGGAGTTTGAGAGATTTGGACGTGAAAGGGTACCAGTCTTGTCGGGGATTGGGAACCCTTCGCGAGAATGTCCAATGTTTCAGCGGGATTTCCAAAATGTTGAAAGGAACTCGAAACATGTCAACCTTGGTTTTGAGAATCTCTCCCGGAGTTTGAGAGATTTGGACGTGAAAGGGTACCAGTCTTGTCGGGGATTGGGAACCCTTCGCGAGAATGTCCAAAGTTTCAGCGGGATTTCCAAAATGTTGAGAGGAACTCGAATCATGTCAACCTTGGTTTTGAGAATCTCTCCCGGAGTTTGAGAGATTTGGACGTGAAAGGGTACCAGTCTTGTCGGGGATTGGGAACCCTTCGCCAGAATGTCCAAAGTTTCAGCGGGATTTCCAAAATGTTGAGAGGAACTCGAAACATGTCAACCTCGGTTTTGAGAATCTCTCCCGGAGTTTGAGAGATTTGGACGTGAAAGGGTACCAGTCTTGTCGGGGATTGGGAACCCTTCGCCAGAATGTCCAAAGTTTCAGCGGGATTTCCAAAATGTTGAGAGGAACTCGAAACATGTCAACCTTGGTTTTGAGAATCTCTCCCGGAGTTTGAGAGATTTGGACGTGAAAGGGTACCAGTCTTGTCGGGGATTGGGAACCCTTCGCCAGAATGTCCAAAGTTTCAGCGGGATTTCCAAAATGTTGAGAGGAACTCGAATCATGTCAACCTTGGTTTTGAGAATCTCTCCCGGAGTTTGAGAGATTTGGACGTGAAAGGGTACCAGTCTTGTCGGGGATTGGGAACCCTTCGCGAGAATGTCCAAAGTTTCAGCGGGATTTCCAAAATGTTGAGAGGAACTCGAAACATGTCAACCTTGATTTTGAGAATCTCTCCCGGAGTTTGAGAGATTTGGACGTGAAAGGGTACCAGTCTTGTCGGGGATTGGGAACCCTTCGCCAGAATGTCCAAAGTTTCAGCGGGATTTCCAAAATGTTGAGAGGAACTCGAATCATGTCAACCTTGGTTTTGAGAATCTCTCCCGGAGTTTGAGACATTTGGACGTGAAAGGGTACCAGTCTTGTCGGGGATTGGGAACCCTTCGCGAGAATGTCCAATGTTTCAGCGGGATTTCCAAAATGTTGAAATGAACTCGAAACATGTCAACCTTGGTTTTGAGAATCTCTCCCGGAGTTTGAGAGATTTGGACGTGAAAGGGTACCAGTCTTGTCGGGGATTGGGAACCCTTCGCCAGAATGTCCAAAGTTTCAGCGGGATTTCCAAAATGTTGAGAGGAACTCGAATCATGTCAACCTTGGTTTTGAGAATCTCTCCCGGAGTTTGAGAGATTTGGACGTGAAAGGGTACCAGTCTTGTCGGGGATTGGGAACCCTTCGCCAGAATGTCCAAAGTTTCAGCGGGATTTCCAAAATGTTGAGAGGAACTCGAAACATGTCAACCTCGGTTTTGAGAATCTCTCCCGGAGTTTGAGAGATTTGGACGTGAAAGGGTACCAGTCTTGTCGGGGATTGGGAACCCTTCGCCAGAATGTCCAAAGTTTCAGCGGGATTTCCAAAATGTTGAGAGGAACTCGAAACATGTCAACCTTGGTTTTGAGAATCTCTCCCGGAGTTTGAGAGATTTGGACGTGAATGGGTACCAGTCTTGTCGGGGATTGGGAACCCTTCGCCAGAATGTCCAAAGTTTCAGCGGGATTTCCAAAATGTTGAAAGGAACTCGAAACATGTCAACCTTGGTTTTGAGAATCTCTCCCGGAGTTTGAGACATTTGGACGTGAAAGGGTACCAGTCTTGTCGGGGATTGGGAACCCTTCGCGAGAATGTCCAAAGTTTCAGCGGGATTTCCAAAATGTTGAGAGGAACTCGAAACATGTCAACCTTGGTTTTGAGAATCTCTCCCAGAGTTTGAGAGATTTGGATGTGAAAGGGTACCAGTCTTGTCGGGGATTGGGAACCCTTCGCCAGAATGTCCAAAGTTTCAGCGGGATTTCCAAAATGTTGAGAGGAACTCGAATCATGTCAACCTTGGTTTTGAGAATCTCTCCCGGAGTTTGAGACATTTGGACGTGAAAGGGTACCAGTCTTGTCGGGGATTGGGAACCCTTCGCCAGAATGTCCAAAGTTTCAGCGGGATTTCCAAAATGTTGAGAGGAACTCGAAACATGTCAACCTTGGTTTTGAGAATCTCTCCCGGAGTTTGAGAGATTTGGACGTGAAAGGGTACCAGTCTTGTCGGGGATTGGGAACCCTTCGCGAGAATGTCCAAAGTTTCAGCGGGATTTCCAAAATGTTGAGAGGAACTCGAAACATGTGAACCTTGGTTTTGAGAATCTCTCCCGGAGTTTGAGAGATTTGGACGTGAAAGGGTACCAGTCTTGTCGGGGATTGGGAACCCTTCGCGAGAATGTCCAAAGTTTCAGCGGGATTTCCAAAATGTTGAGAGGAACTCGAATCATGTCAACCTTGGTTTTGAGAATCTCTCCCGGAGTTTGAGAGATTTGGACGTGAAAGGGTACCAGTCTTGTCGGGGATTGGGAACCCTTCGCGAGAATGTCCAAAGTTTCAGCGGGATTTCCAAAATGTTAAAAGGAACTCGAAACATGTCAACCTTGGTTTTGAGAATCTCTCCCGGAGTCTGAGAGATTTGGACGTGAAAGGGTACCAGTCTTGTCGGGGATTGGGAACCCTTCGCCAGAATGTCCAAAGTTTCAGCGGGATTTCCAAAATGTTGAGAGGAACTCGAAACATGTGAACCTTGGTTTTGAGAATCTCTCCCGGAGTTTGAGAGATTTGGACGTGAAAGGGTACCAGTCTTGTCGGGGATTGGGAACCCTTCGCGAGAATGTCCAAAGTTTCAGCGGGATTTCCAAAATGTTGAGAGGAACTCGAAACATGTGAACCTTGGTTTTGAGAATCTCTCCCGGAGTTTGAGAGATTTGGACGTGAAAGGGTACCAGTCTTGTCGGGGATTGGGAACCCTTCGCGAGAATGTCCAAAGTTTCAGCGGGATTTCCCAAATGTTGAGAGGAACTCGAATCATGTCAACCTTGGTTTTGAGAATCTCTCCCGGAGTTTGAGAGATTTGGAAGTGAAAGGGTACCAGTCTTGTCGGGGATTGGGAACCCTTCGCGAGAATGTCCAAAGTTTCAGCGGGATTTCCAAAATGTTGAGAGGAACTCGAAACATGTCAACCTTGGTTTTGAGAATCTCTCCCGGAGTTTGAGAGATTTGGACGTGAAAGGGTACCAGTCTTGTCGGGGATTGGGAACCCTTCGCGAGAATGTCCAAAGTTTCAGCGGGATTTCCAAAATGTTGAGAGGAACTCGAAACATGTGAACCTTGGTTTTGAGAATCTCTCCCGGAGTTTGAGAGATTTGGACGTGAAAGGGTACCAGTCTTGTCGGGGATTGGGAACCCTTCGCGAGAATGTCCAAAGTTTCAGCTGGATTTCCAAAATGTTGAAAGGAACTCGAAACATGTCAACCTTGGTTTTGAGAATCTCTCCCGGAGTTTGAGAGATTTGGACGTGAAAGGGTACCAGTCTTGTCGGGGATTGGGAACCCTTCGCGAGAATGTCCAAAGTTTCAGCGGGATTTCCAAAATGTTGAGAGGAACTCGAAACATGTCAACCTTGGTTTTGAGAATCTCTCCCGGAGTTTGAGAGATTTGGACGTGAAAGGGTACCAGTCTTGTCGGGGATTGGGAACCCTTCGCCAGAATGTCCAAAGTTTCAGCGGGATTTCCAAAATGTTGAGAGGAACTCGAATCATGTCAACCTTGGTTTTGAGAATCTCTCCCGGAGTTTGAGAGATTTGGACGTGAAAGGGTACCAGTCTTGTCGGGGATTGGGAACCCTTCGCGAGAATGTCCAATGTTTCAGCGGGATTTCCAAAATGTTGAAAGGAACTCGAAACATGTCAACCTTGGTTTTGAGAATCTCTCCCGGAGTTTGAGACATTTGGACGTGAAAGGGTACCAGTCTTGTCGGGGATTGGGAACCCTTCGCCAGAATGTCCAAAGTTTCAGCGGGATTTCCAAAATGTTGAGAGGAACTCGAATCATGTCAACCTTGGTTTTGAGAATCTCTCCCGGAGTTTGAGAGATTTGGACGTGAAAGGGTACCAGTCTTGTCGGGGATTGGGAACCCTTCGCCAGAATGTCCAAAGTTTCAGCGGGATTTCCAAAATGTTGAGAGGAACTCGAAACATGTCAACCTCGGTTTTGAGAATCTCTCCCGGAGTTTGAGAGATTTGGACGTGAAAGGGTACCAGTCTTGTCGGGGATTGGGAACCCTTCGCGAGAATGTCCAAAGTTTCAGCGGGATTTCCAAAATGTTGAGAGGAACTCGAAACATGTCAACCTTGGTTTTGAGAATCTCTCCCGGAGTTTGAGAGATTTGGACGTGAATGGGTACCAGTCTTGTCGAGGATTGGGAACCCTTCGCCAGAATGTCCAAAGTTTCAGCGGGATTTCCAAAATGTTGAAAGGAACTCGAAACATGTCAACCTTGGTTTTGAGAATGTCTCCCGGAGTTTGAGAGATTTGGACGTGAAAGGGTACCAGTCTTGTCGGGGATTGGGAACCCTTCGCGAGAATGTCCAAAGTTTCAGCGGGATTTCCAAAATGTTGAGAGGAACTCGAAACATGTCAACCTTGGTTTTGAGAATCTCTCCCGGAGTTTGAGAGATTTGGACGTGAAAGGGTACCAGTCTTGTCGGGGATTGGGAACCCTTCGCCAGAATGTCCAAAGTTTCAGCGGGATTTCCAAAATGTTGAGAGGAACTCGAAACATGTCAACCTTGGTTTTGAGAATCTCTCCCGGAGTTTGAGACATTTGGACGTGAAAGGGTACCAGTCTTGTCGGGGATTGGGAACCCTTCGCCAGAATGTCCAAAGTTTCAGCGGGATTTCCAAAATGTTGAGAGGAACTCGAAACATGTCAACCTTGGTTTTGAGAATCTCTCCCGGAGTTTGAGAGATTTGGACGTGAAAGGGTACCAGTCTTGTCGGGGATTGGGAACCCTTCGCGAGAATGTCCAAAGTTTCAGCGGGATTTCCAAAATGTTGAGAGGAACTCGAAACATGTCAACCTTGGTTTTGAGAATCTCTCCCGGAGTTTGAGAGATTTGGACGTGAAAGGGTACCAGTCTTGTCGGGGATTGGGAACCCTTCGCCAGAATGTCCAAAGTTTCAGCGGGATTTCCAAAATGTTGAGAGGAACTCGAATCATGTCAACCTTGGTTTTGAGAATCTCTCCCGGAGTTTGAGAGATTTGGACGTGAAAGGGTACCAGTCTTGTCGGGGATTGGGAACCCTTCGCGAGAATGTCCAATGTTTCAGCGGGATTTCCAAAATGTTAAAAGGAACTCGAAACATGTCAACCTTGGTTTTGAGAATCTCTCCCGGAGTCTGAGAGATTTGGACGTGAAAGGGTACCAGTCTTGTCGGGGATTGGGAACCCTTCGCCAGAATGTCCAAAGTTTCAGCGGGATTTCCAAAATGTTGAGAGGAACTCGAAACATGTGAACCTTGGTTTTGAGAATCTCTCCCGGAGTTTGAGAGATTTGGACGTGAAAGGGTACCAGTCTTGTCGGGGATTGGGAACCCTTCGCGAGAATGTCCCAAGTTTCAGCGGGATTTCCAAAATGTTGAGAGGAACTCGAAACATGTCAACCTTGGTTTTGAGAATCTCTCCCGGAGTTTGAGAGATTTGGACGTGAAAGGGTACCAGTCTTGTCGGGGATTGGGAACCCTTCGCGAGAATGTCCAAAGTTTCAGCGGGATTTCCCAAATGTTGAGAGGAACTCGAATCATGTCAACCTTGGTTTTGAGAATCTCTCCCGGAGTTTGAGAGATTTGGAAGTGAAAGGGTACCAGTCTTGTCGGGGATTGGGAACCCTTCGCGAGAATGTCCAAAGTTTCAGCGGGATTTCCAAAATGTTGAGAGGAACTCGAATCATGTCAACCTTGGTTTTGAGAATCTCTCCCGGAGTCTGAGAGATTTGGACGTGAAAGGGTACCAGTCTTGTCGGGGATTGGGAACCCTTCGCGAGAATGTCCAAAGTTTCAGCGGGATTTCCAAAATGTTGAGAGGAACTCGAAACATGTGAACCTTGGTTTTGAGAATCTCTCCCGGAGTTTGAGAGATTTGGACGTGAAAGGGTACCAGTCTTGTCGGGGATTGGGAACCCTTCGCGAGAATGTCCAAAGTTTCAGCGGGATTTCCAAAATGTTGAGAGGAACTCGAATCATGTCAACCTTGATTTTGAGAATCTCTCCCGGAGTTTGAGACATTTGGACGTGAAAGGGTACCAGTCTTGTCGGGGATTGGGAACCCTTCGCCAGAATGTCCAAAGTTTCAGCGGGATTTCCAAAATGTTGAGAGGAACTCGAAACATGTCTACCTTGGTTTTGAGAATCTCTCCCGGAGTTTGAGAGATTTGGACGTGAAAGGGTACCAGTCTTGTCGGGGATTGGGAACCCTTCGCGAGAATGTCCAAAGTTTCAGCGGGATTTCCAAAATGTTGAGAGGAACTCGAAACATGTGAACCTTGGTTTTGAGAATCTCTCCCGGAGTTTGAGAGATTTGGACGTGAAAGGGTACCAGTCTTGTCGGGGATTGGGAACCCTTCGCCAGAATGTCCAAAGTTTCAGCGGGATTTCCAAAATGTTGAGAGGAACTCGAATCATGTCAACCTTGGTTTTGAGAATCTCTCCCGGAGTTTGAGAGATTTGGACGTGAAAGGGTACCAGTCTTGTCGGGGATTGGGAACCCTTCGCGAGAATGTCCAATGTTTCAGCGGGATTTCCAAAATGTTGAAAGGAACTCGAAACATGTCAGCCTTGGTTTTGAGAATCTCTCCCGGAGTTTGAGAGATTTGGACGTGAAAGGGTACCAGTCTTGTCGGGGATTGGGAACCCTTCGCGAGAATGTCCAAAGTTTCAGCGGGATTTCCAAAATGTTGAGAGGAACTCGAAACATGTCAACCTTGGTTTTGAGAATCTCTCCCGGAGTTTGAGAGATTTGGACGTGAAAGGGTACCAGTCTTGTCGGGGATTGGGAACCCTTCGCGAGAATGTCCAAAGTTTCAGCGGGATTTCCAAAATGTTGAAAGGAACTCGAAACATGTCAACCTTGGTTTTGAGAATCTCTCCCGGAGTTTGAGAGATTTGGACGTGAAAGGGTACCAGTCTTGTCGGGGATTGGGAACCCTTCGCGAGAATGTCCAAAGTTTCAGCGGGATTTCCCAAATGTTGAGAGGAACTCGAATCATGTCAACCTTGGTTTTGAGAATCTCTCCCGGAGTTTGAGAGATTTGGAAGTGAAAGGGTACCAGTCTTGTCGGGGATTGGGAACCCTTCGCGAGAATGTCCAAAGTTTCAGCGGGATTTCCAAAATGTTGAGAGGAACTCGAAACATGTCAACCTTGGTTTTGAGAATCTCTCCCGGAGTTTGAGAGATTTGGACGTGAAAGGGTACCAGTCTTGTCGGGGATTGGGAACCCTTCGCGAGAATGTCCAAAGTTTCAGCGGGATTTCCAAAATGTTGAGAGGAACTCGAAACATGTGAACCTTGGTTTTGAGAATCTTTCCCGGAGTTTGAGAGATTTGGACGTGAAAGGGTACCAGTCTTGTCGGGGATTGGGAACCCTTCGCGAGAATGTCCAAAGTTTCAGCTGGATTTCCAAAATGTTGAAAGGAACTCGAAACATGTCAACCTTGGTTTTGAGAATCTCTCCCGGAGTTTGAGAGATTTGGACGTGAAAGGGTACCAGTCTTGTCGGGGATTGGGAACCCTTCGCGAGAATGTCCAAAGTTTCAGCGGGATTTCCAAAATGTTGAGAGGAACTCGAAACATGTCAACCTTGGTTTTGAGAATCTCTCCCGGAGTTTGAGAGATTTGGACGTGAAAGGGTACCAGTCTTGTCGGGGATTGGGAACCCTTCGCCAGAATGTCCAAAGTTTCAGCGGGATTTCCAAAATGTTGAGAGGAACTCGAATCATGTCAACCTTGGTTTTGAGAATCTCTCCCGGAGTTTGAGAGATTTGGACGTGAAAGGGTACCAGTCTTGTCGGGGATTGGGAACCCTTCGCGAGAATGTCCAATGTTTCAGCGGGATTTCCAAAATGTTGAGAGGAACTCGAAACATGTCAACCTTGGTTTTGAGAATCTCTCCCGGAGTTTGAGACATTTGGACGTGAAAGGGTACCAGTCTTGTCGGGGATTGGGAACCCTTCGCGAGAATGTCCAAAGTTTCAGCGGGATTTCCCAAATGTTGAGAGGAACTCGAATCATGTCAACCTTGGTTTTGAGAATCTCTCCCGGAGTTTGAGAGATTTGGAAGTGAAAGGGTACCAGTCTTGTCGGGGATTGGGAACCCTTCGCGAGAATGTCCAAAGTTTCAGCGGGATTTCCAAAATGTTGAGAGGAACTCGAAACATGTCAACCTTGGTTTTGAGAATCTCTCCCGGAGTTTGAGAGATTTGGACGTGAAAGGGTACCAGTCTTGTCGGGGATTGGGAACCCTTCGCGAGAATGTCCAAAGTTTCAGCGGGATTTCCAAAATGTTGAGAGGAACTCGAAACATGTGAACCTTGGTTTTGAGAATCTCTCCCGGAGTTTGAGAGATTTGGACGTGAAAGGGTACCAGTCTTGTCGGGGATTGGGAACCCTTCGCGAGAATGTCCAAAGTTTCAGCTGGATTTCCAAAATGTTGAAAGGAACTCGAAACATGTCAACCTTGGTTTTGAGAATCTCTCCCGGAGTTTGAGAGATTTGGACGTGAAAGGGTACCAGTCTTGTCGGGGATTGGGAACCCTTCGCGAGAATGTCCAAAGTTTCAGCGGGATTTCCAAAATGTTGAGAGGAACTCGAAACATGTCAACCTTGGTTTTGAGAATCTCTCCCGGAGTTTGAGAGATTTGGACGTGAAAGGGTACCAGTCTTGTCGGGGATTGGGAACCCTTCGCCAGAATGTCCAAAGTTTCAGCGGGATTTCCAAAATGTTGAGAGGAACTCGAATCATGTCAACCTTGGTTTTGAGAATCTCTCCCGGAGTTTGAGAGATTTGGACGTGAAAGGGTACCAGTCTTGTCGGGGATTGGGAACCCTTCGCGAGAATGTCCAATGTTTCAGCGGGATTTCCAAAATGTTGAAAGGAACTCGAAACATGTCAACCTTGGTTTTGAGAATCTCTCCCGGAGTTTGAGACATTTGGACGTGAAAGGGTACCAGTCTTGTCGGGGATTGGGAACCCTTCGCCAGAATGTCCAAAGTTTCAGCGGGATTTCCAAAATGTTGAGAGGAACTCGAATCATGTCAACCTTGGTTTTGAGAATCTCTCCCGGAGTTTGAGAGATTTGGACGTGAAAGGGTACCAGTCTTGTCGGGGATTGGGAACCCTTCGCCAGAATGTCCAAAGTTTCAGCGGGATTTCCAAAATGTTGAGAGGAACTCGAAACATGTCAACCTTGGTTTTGAGAATCTCTCCCGGAGTTTGAGAGATTTGGACGTGAATGGGTACCAGTCTTGTCGAGGATTGGGAACCCTTCGCCAGAATGTCCAAAGTTTCAGCGGGATTTCCAAAATGTTGAAAGGAACTCGAAACATGTCAACCTTGGTTTTGAGAATGTCTCCCGGAGTTTGAGAGATTTGGACGTGAAAGGGTACCAGTCTTGTCGGGGATTGGGAACCCTTCGCGAGAATGTCCAAAGTTTCAGCGGGATTTCCAAAATGTTGAGAGGAACTCGAAACATGTCAACCTTGGTTTTGAGAATCTCTCCCGGAGTTTGAGAGATTTGGACGTGAAAGGGTACCAGTCTTGTCGGGGATTGGGAACCCTTCGCCAGAATGTCCAAAGTTTCAGCGGGATTTCCAAAATGTTGAGAGGAACTCGAAACATGTCAACCTTGGTTTTGAGAATCTCTCCCGGAGTTTGAGACATTTGGACGTGAAAGGGTACCAGTCTTGTCGGGGATTGGGAACCCTTCGCCAGAATGTCCAAAGTTTCAGCGGGATTTCCAAAATGTTGAGAGGAACTCGAAACATGTCAACCTTGGTTTTGAGAATCTCTCCCGGAGTTTGAGAGATTTGGACGTGAAAGGGTACCAGTCTTGTCGGGGATTGGGAACCCTTCGCGAGAATGTCCAAAGTTTCAGCGGGATTTCCAAAATGTTGAGAGGAACTCGAAACATGTCAACCTTGGTTTTGAGAATCTCTCCCGGAGTTTGAGAGATTTGGACGTGAAAGGGTACCAGTCTTGTCGGGGATTGGGAACCCTTCGCCAGAATGTCCAAAGTTTCAGCGGGATTTCCAAAATGTTGAGAGGAACTCGAATCATGTCAACCTTGGTTTTGAGAATCTCTCCCGGAGTTTGAGAGATTTGGACGTGAAAGGGTACCAGTCTTGTCGGGGATTGGGAACCCTTCGCGAGAATGTCCAATGTTTCAGCGGGATTTCCAAAATGTTAAAAGGAACTCGAAACATGTCAACCTTGGTTTTGAGAATCTCTCCCGGAGTCTGAGAGATTTGGACGTGAAAGGGTACCAGTCTTGTCGGGGATTGGGAACCCTTCGCCAGAATGTCCAAAGTTTCAGCGGGATTTCCAAAATGTTGAGAGGAACTCGAAACATGTGAACCTTGGTTTTGAGAATCTCTCCCGGAGTTTGAGAGATTTGGACGTGAAAGGGTACCAGTCTTGTCGGGGATTGGGAACCCTTCGCGAGAATGTCCCAAGTTTCAGCGGGATTTCCAAAATGTTGAGAGGAACTCGAAACATGTGAACCTTGGTTTTGAGAATCTCTCCCGGAGTTTGAGAGATTTGGACGTGAAAGGGTACCAGTCTTGTCGGGGATTGGGAACCCTTCGCGAGAATGTCCAAAGTTTCAGCGGGATTTCCCAAATGTTGAGAGGAACTCGAATCATGTCAACCTTGGTTTTGAGAATCTCTCCCGGAGTTTGAGAGATTTGGAAGTGAAAGGGTACCAGTCTTGTCGGGGATTGGGAACCCTTCGCGAGAATGTCCAAAGTTTCAGCGGGATTTCCAAAATGTTGAGAGGAACTCGAATCATGTCAACCTTGGTTTTGAGAATCTCTCCCGGAGTCTGAGAGATTTGGACGTGAAAGGGTACCAGTCTTGTCGGGGATTGGGAACCCTTCGCGAGAATGTCCAAAGTTTCAGCGGGATTTCCAAAATGTTGAGAGGAACTCGAAACATGTGAACCTTGGTTTTGAGAATCTCTCCCGGAGTTTGAGAGATTTGGACGTGAAAGGGTACCAGTCTTGTCGGGGATTGGGAACCCTTCGCGAGAATGTCCAAAGTTTCAGCGGGATTTCCAAAATGTTGAGAGGAACTCGAATCATGTCAACCTTGATTTTGAGAATCTCTCCCGGAGTTTGAGACATTTGGACGTGAAAGGGTACCAGTCTTGTCGGGGATTGGGAACCCTTCGCCAGAATGTCCAAAGTTTCAGCGGGATTTCCAAAATGTTGAGAGGAACTCGAAACATGTCTACCTTGGTTTTGAGAATCTCTCCCGGAGTTTGAGAGATTTGGACGTGAAAGGGTACCAGTCTTGTCGGGGATTGGGAACCCTTCGCGAGAATGTCCAAAGTTTCAGCGGGATTTCCAAAATGTTGAGAGGAACTCGAAACATGTGAACCTTGGTTTTGAGAATCTCTCCCGGAGTTTGAGAGATTTGGACGTGAAAGGGTACCAGTCTTGTCGGGGATTGGGAACCCTTCGCCAGAATGTCCAAAGTTTCAGCGGGATTTCCAAAATGTTGAGAGGAACTCGAATCATGTCAACCTTGGTTTTGAGAATCTCTCCCGGAGTTTGAGAGATTTGGACGTGAAAGGGTACCAGTCTTGTCGGGGATTGGGAACCCTTCGCGAGAATGTCCAATGTTTCAGCGGGATTTCCAAAATGTTGAAAGGAACTCGAAACATGTCAGCCTTGGTTTTGAGAATCTCTCCCGGAGTTTGAGAGATTTGGACGTGAAAGGGTACCAGTCTTGTCGGGGATTGGGAACCCTTCGCGAGAATGTCCAAAGTTTCAGCGGGATTTCCAAAATGTTGAGAGGAACTCGAATCATGTCAACCTTGGTTTTGAGAATCTCTCCCGGAGTTTGAGAGATTTGGACGTGAAAGGGTACCAGTCTTGTCGGGGATTGGGAACCCTTCGCGAGAATGTCCAAAGTTTCAGCGGGATTTCCAAAATGTTGAGAGGAACTCGAAACATGTCAACCTCGGTTTTGAGAATCTCTCCCGGAGTTTGAGAGATTTGGACGTGAAAGGGTACCAGTCTTGTCGGGGATTGGGAACCCTTCGCCAGAATGTCCAAAGTTTCAGCGGGATTTCCAAAATGTTGAGAGGAACTCGAAACATGTCAACCTTGGTTTTGAGAATCTCTCCCGGAGTTTGAGAGATTTGGACGTGAAAGGGTACCAGTCTTGTCGGGGATTGGGAACCCTTCGCGAGAATGTCCAAAGTTTCAGCGGGATTTCCAAAATGTTGAAAGGAACTCGAAACATGTCAACCTTGGTTTTGAGAATCTCTCCCGGAGTTTGAGAGATTTGGACGTGAAAGGGTACCAGTCTTGTCGGGGATTGGGAACCCTTCGCGAGAATGTCCAAAGTTTCAGCGGGATTTCCAAAATGTTGAGAGGAACTCGAATCATGTCAACCTTGATTTTGAGAATCTCTCCCGGAGTTTGAGACATTTGGACGTGAAAGGGTACCAGTCTTGTCGGGGATTGGGAACCCTTCGCCAGAATGTCCAAAGTTTCAGCGGGATTTCCAAAATGTTGAGAGGAACTCGAATCATGTCAACCTTGGTTTTGAGAATCTCTCCCGGAGTTTGAGAGATTTGGACGTGAAAGGGTACCAGTCTTGTCGGGGATTGGGAACCCTTCGCGAGAATGTCCAAAGTTTCAGCGGGATTTCCAAAATGTTGAGAGGAACTCGAAACATGTCAACCTTGGTTTTGAGAATCTCTCCCGGAGTTTGAGAGATTTGGACGTGAAAGGGTACCAGTCTTGTCGGGGATTGGGAACCCTTCGCAAGAATGTCCAAAGTTTCAGCGGGATTTCCAAAATGTTGAGAGGAACTCGAAACATGTCAACCTTGGTTTTGAGAATCTCTCCCGGAGTTTGAGAGATTTGGACGTGAAAGGGTACCAGTCTTGTCGGGGATTGGGAACCCTTCGCGAGAATGTCCAAAGTTTCAGCGGGATTTCCAAAATGTTGAGGGGAACTCGAATCATGTCAACCTTGGTTTTGAGAATCTCTCCCGGAGTTGGAGAGATTTGGACGTGAAAGGGTACCAGTCTTGTCGGGGATTGGGAACCCTTTGCGAGAATGTCCAAAGTTTCAGCGGGATTTCCAAAATGTTGAGAGGAACTCGAAACATGTGAACCTTGGTTTTGAGAATCTCTCCCGGAGTTTGAGAGATTTGGACGTGAAAGGGTACCAGTCTTGTCGGGGATTGGGAACCCTTCGCCAGAATGTCCAAAGTTTCAGCGGGATTTCCAAAATGTTGAGAGGAACTCGAATCATGTCAACCTTGATTTTGAGAATCTCTCCCGGAGTTTGAGACATTTGGACGTGAAAGGGTACCAGTCTTGTCGGGGATTGGGAACCCTTCGCGAGAATGTCCAAAGTTTCAGCGGGATTTCCAAAATGTTGAGAGGAACTCGAATCATGTCAACCTTGATTTTGAGAATCTCTCCCGGAGTTTGAGACATTTGGACGTGAAAGGGTACCAGTCTTGTCGGGGATTGGGAACCCTTCGCGAGAATGTCCAAAGTTTCAGCGGGATTTCCAAAATGTTGAGAGGAACTCGAAACATGTCAACCTTGGTTTTGAGAATCTCTCCCGGAGTTTGAGAGATTTGGACGCTAAAGTGTACCAGTCTTGTCGGGGATTGGGAACCCTTCGCGAGAATGTCCAAAGTTTCAGCGGGATTTCCAAAATGTTGAGGGGAACTCGAATCATGTCAACCTTGGTTTTGAGAATCTCTCCCGGAGTTGGAGAGATTTGGACGTGAAAGGGTACCAGTCTTGTCGGGGATTGGGAACCCTTCGCGAGAATGTCCAAAGTTTCAGCGGGATTTCCAAAATGTTGAGAGGAACTCGAAACATGTGAACCTTGGTTTTGAGAATCTCTCCCGGAGTTTGAGAGATTTGGACGTGAAAGGGTACCAGTCTTGTCGGGGATTGGGAACCCTTCGCCAGAATGTCCAAAGTTTCAGCGGGATTTCCAAAATGTTGAGAGGAACTCGAATCATGTCAACCTTGATTTTGAGAATCTCTCCCGGAGTTTGAGACATTTGGACGTGAAAGGGTACCAGTCTTGTCGGGGATTGGGAACCCTTCGCGAGAATGTCCAAAGTTTCAGTGGGATTTCCAAAATGTTGAGAGGAACTCGAAACATGTCAACCTTGGTTTTGAGAATCTCTCCCGGAGTTTGAGAGATTTGGACGTGAAAGGGTACCAGTCTTGTCGGGGATTGGGAACCCTTCGCCAGAATGTCCAAAGTTTCAGCGGGATTTCCAAAATGTTGAGAGGAACTCGAAACATGTGAACCTTGGTTTTGAGAATCTCTCCCGGAGTTTGAGAGATTTGGACGTGAAAGGGTACCAGTCTTGTCGGGGATTGGGAACCCTTCGCCAGAATGTCCAAAGTTTCAGCGGGATTTCCAAAATGTTGAGAGGAACTCGAATCATGTCAACCTTGGTTTTGAGAATCTCTCCCGGAGTTTGAGAGATTTGGACGTGAAAGGGTACCAGTCTTGTCGGGGATTGGGAACCCTTCGCGAGAATGTCCAATGTTTCAGCGGGATTTCCAAAATGTTAAAAGGAACTCGAAACATGTCAACCTTGGTTTTGAGAATCTCTCCCGGAGTCTGAGAGATTTGGACGTGAAAGGGTACCAGTCTTGTCGGGGATTGGGAACCCTTCGCCAGAATGTCCAAAGTTTCAGCGGGATTTCCAAAATGTTGAGAGGAACTCGAAACATGTCAACCTTGGTTTTGAGAATCTCTCCCGGAGTTTGAGAGATTTGGACGTGAAAGGGTACCAGTCTTGTCGGGGATTGGGAACCCTTCGCGAGAATGTCCAAAGTTTCAGCGGGATTTCCAAAATGTTGAGAGGAACTCGAATCATGTCAACCTTGATTTTGAGAATCTCTCCCGGAGTTTGAGACATTTGGACGTGAAAGGGTACCAGTCTTGTCGGGGATTGGGAACCCTTCGCCAGAATGTCCAAAGTTTCAGCGGGATTTCCAAAATGTTGAGAGGAACTCGAAACATGTTCAACCTTGGTTTTGAGAATCTCTCCCGGAGTTTGAGAGATTTGGACGTGAAAGGGTACCAGTCTTGTCGGGGATTGGGAACCCTTCGCGAGAATGTCCAAAGTTTCAGCGGGATTTCCAAAATGTTGAGAGGAACTCGAATCATGTCAACCTTGGTTTTGAGAATCTCTCCCGGAGTTTGAGAGATTTGGATGTGAAAGGGTACCAGTCTTGTCGGGGATTGGGAACCCTTCGCCAGAATGTCCAAAGTTTCAGCGGGATTTCCAAAATGTTGAGAGGAACTCGAATCATGTCAACCTTGGTTTTGAGAATCTCTCCCGGAGTTTGAGAGATTTGGACGTGAAAGGGTACCAGTCTTGTCGGGGATTGGGAACCCTTCGCGAGAATGTCCAATGTTTCAGCGGGATTTCCAAAAGTTGAAAGGAACTCGAAACATGTCAGCCTTGGTTTTGAGAATCTCTCCCGGAGTTTGAGAGATTTGGACGTGAAAGTGTACCAGTCTTGTCGGGGATTGGGAACCCTTCGCCAGAATGTCCAAAGTTTCAGCGGGATTTCCAAAATGTTGAGAGGAACTCGAATCATGTCAACCTTGGTTTTGAGAATCTCTCCCGGAGTTTGAGAGATTTGGACGTGAAAGGGTACCAGTCTTGTCGGGGATTGGGAACCCTTCGCCAGAATGTCCAAAGTTTCAGCGGGATTTCCAAAATGTTGAGAGGAACTCGAAACATGTCAACCTTGGTTTTGAGAATCTCTCCCGGAGTTTGAGAGATTTGGACGTGAAAGGGTACCAGTCTTGTCGGGGATTGGGAACCCTTCGCCAGAATGTCCAAAGTTTCAGCGGGATTTCCAAAATGTTGAGAGGAACTCGAAACATGTCAACCTTGGTTTTGAGAATCTCTCCCGGAGTTTGAGAGATTTGGACGTGAAAGGGTACCAGTCTTGTCGGGGATTGGGAACCCTTCGCGAGAATGTCCAAAGTTTCAGCGGGATTTCCAAAATGTTGAAAGGAACTCGAAACATGTCAACCTTGGTTTTGAGAATCTCTCCCGGAGTTTGAGAGATTTGGACGTGAAAGGGTACCAGTCTTGTCGGGGATTGGGAACCCTTCGCCAGAATGTCCAAAGTTTCAGCGGGATTTCCAAAATGTTGAGAGGAACTCGAATCATGTCAACCTTGATTTTGAGAATCTCTCCCGGAGTTTGAGACATTTGGACGTGAAAGGGTACCAGTCTTGTCGGGGATTGGGAACCCTTCGCCAGAATGTCCAAAGTTTCAGCGGGATTTCCAAAATGTTGAGAGGAACTCGAAACATGTCAACCTTGGTTTTGAGAATCTCTCCCGGAGTTTGAGAGATTTGGACGTGAAAGGGTACCAGTCTTGTCGGGGATTGGGAACCCTTCGCGAGAATGTCCAAAGTTTCAGCGGGATTTCCAAAATGTTGAGAGGAACTCGAATCATGTCAACCTTGGTTTTGAGAATCTCTCCCGGAGTTTGAGAGATTTGGACGTGAAAGGGTACCAGTCTTGTCGGGGATTGGGAACCCTTCGCCAGAATGTCCAAAGTTTCAGCGGGATTTCCAAAATGTTGAGAGGAACTCGAATCATGTCAACCTTGGTTTTGAGAATCTCTCCCGGAGTTTGAGAGATTTGGACGTGAAAGGGTACCAGTCTTGTCGGGGATTGGGAACCCTTCGCGAGAATGTCCAAAGTTTCAGCGGGATTTCCAAAATGTTGAAAGGAACTCGAAACATGTCAGCCTTGGTTTTGAGAATCTCTCCCGGAGTTTGAGAGATTTGGACGTGAAAGGGTACCAGTCTTGTCGGGGATTGGGAACCCTTCGCCAGAATGTCCAAAGTTTCAGCGGGATTTCCAAAATGTTGAGAGGAACTCGAATCATGTCAACCTTGGTTTTGAGAATCTCTCCCGGAGTTTGAGAGATTTGGACGTGAAAGGGTACCAGTCTTGTCGGGGATTGGGAACCCTTCGCCAGAATGTCCAAAGTTTCAGCGGGATTTCCAAAATGTTGAGAGGAACTCGAATCATGTCAACCTTGGTTTTGAGAATCTCTCCCGGAGTTTGAGAGATTTGGACGTGAAAGGGTACCAGTCTTGTCGGGGATTGGGAACCCTTCGCGAGAATGTCCAAAGTTTCAGCGGGATTTCCAAAATGTTGAAAGGAACTCGAAACATGTCAGCCTTGGTTTTGAGAATCTCTCCCGGAGTTTGAGAGATTTGGACGTGAAAGGGTACCAGTCTTGTCGGGGATTGGGAACCCTTCGCCAGAATGTCCAAAGTTTCAGCGGGATTTCCAAAATGTTGAGAGGAACTCGAATCATGTCAACCTTGGTTTTGAGAATCTCTCCCGGAGTTTGAGAGATTTGGACGTGAAAGGGTACCAGTCTTGTCGGGGATTGGGAACCCTTCGCCAGAATGTCCAAAGTTTCAGCGGGATTTCCAAAATGTTGAGAGGAACTCGAAACATGTCAACCTCGGTTTTGAGAATCTCTCCCGGAGTTTGAGAGATTTGGACGTGAAAGGGTACCAGTCTTGTCGGGGATTGGGAACCCTTCGCCAGAATGTCCAAAGTTTCAGCGGGATTTCCAAAATGTTGAGAGGAACTCGAAACATGTCAACCTTGGTTTTGAGAATCTCTCCCGGAGTTTGAGAGATTTGGACGTGAAAGGGTACCAGTCTTGTCGGGGATTGGGAACCCTTCGCGAGAATGTCCAAAGTTTCAGCGGGATTTCCAAAATGTTGAAAGGAACTCGAAACATGTCAGCCTTGGTTTTGAGAATCTCTCCCGGAGTTTGAGAGATTTGGACGTGAAAGGGTACCAGTCTTGTCGGGGATTGGGAACCCTTCGCCAGAATGTCCAAAGTTTCAGCGGGATTTCCAAAATGTTGAGAGGAACTCGAATCATGTCAACCTTGGTTTTGAGAATCTCTCCCGGAGTTTGAGAGATTTGGACGTGAAAGGGTACCAGTCTTGTCGGGGATTGGGAACCCTTCGCCAGAATGTCCAAAGTTTCAGCGGGATTTCCAAAATGTTGAGAGGAACTCGAAACATGTCAACCTCGGTTTTGAGAATCTCTCCCGGAGTTTGAGAGATTTGGACGTGAAAGGGTACCAGTCTTGTCGGGGATTGGGAACCCTTCGCCAGAATGTCCAAAGTTTCAGCGGGATTTCCAAAATGTTGAGAGGAACTCGAAACATGTCAACCTTGGTTTTGAGAATCTCTCCCGGAGTTTGAGAGATTTGGACGTGAAAGGGTACCAGTCTTGTCGGGGATTGGGAACCCTTCGCGAGAATGTCCAAAGTTTCAGCGGGATTTCCAGAATGTTGAAAGGAACTCGAAACATGTCAACCTTGGTTTTGAGAATCTCTCCCGGAGTTTGAGAGATTTGGACGTGAAAGGGTACCAGTCTTGTCGGGGATTGGGAACCCTTCGCGAGAATGTCCAAAGTTTCAGCGGGATTTCCAAAATGTTGAGAGGAACTCGAAACATGTCAACCTTGGTTTTGAGAATCTCTCCCGGAGTTTGAGAGATTTGGACGTGAAAGGGTACCAGTCTTGTCGGGGATTGGGAACCCTTCGCGAGAATGTCCAAAGTTTCAGCGGGATTTCCAAAATGTTGAGAGGAACTCGAATCATGTCAACCTTGATTTTGAGAATCTCTCCCGGAGTTTGAGACATTTGGACGTGAAAGGGTACCAGTCTTGTCGGGGATTGGGAACCCTTCGCCAGAATGTCCAAAGTTTCAGCGGGATTTCCAAAATGTTGAGAGGAACTCGAATCATGTCAACCTTGGTTTTGAGAATCTCTCCCGGAGTTTGAGAGATTTGGACGTGAAAGGGTACCAGTCTTGTCGGGGATTGGGAACCCTTCGCGAGAATGTCCAAAGTTTCAGCGGGATTTCCAAAATGTTGAGAGGAACTCGAAACATGTCAACCTTGGTTTTGAGAATCTCTCCCGGAGTTTGAGAGATTTGGACGTGAAAGGGTACCAGTCTTGTCGGGGATTGGGAACCCTTCGCGAGAATGTCCAAAGTTTCAGCGGGATTTCCAAAATGTTGAGAGGAACTCGAAACATGTCAACCTTGGTTTTGAGAATCTCTCCCGGAGTTTGAGAGATTTGGACGCTAAAGTGTACCAGTCTTGTCGGGGATTGGGAACCCTTCGCGAGAATGTCCAAAGTTTCAGCGGGATTTCCAAAATGTTGAGGGGAACTCGAATCATGTCAACCTTGGTTTTGAGAATCTCTCCCGGAGTTTGAGAGATTTGGACGTGAAAGGGTACCAGTCTTGTCGGGGATTGGGAACCCTTCGCCAGAATGTCCAAAGTTTCAGCGGGATTTCCAAAATGTTGAGAGGAACTCGAAACATGTCAACCTTGGTTTTGAGAATCTCTCCCGGAGTTTGAGAGATTTGGACGTGAAAGGGTACCAGTCTTGTCGGGGATTGGGAACCCTTCGCGAGAATGTCCAAATTTTCAGCGGGATTTCCAAAATGTTGAAAGGAACTCGAAACATGTCAACCTTGGTTTTGAGAATCTCTCCTGGAGTTTGAGAGATTTGGACGTGAAAGGGTACCAGTCTTGTCGGGGATTGGGAACCCTTCGCGAGAATGTCCAAAGTTTCAGCGGGATTTCCCAAATGTTGAGAGGAACTCGAATCATGTCAACCTTGGTTTTGAGAATCTCTCCCGGAGTTTGAGAGATTTGGAAGTGAAAGGGTACCAGTCTTGTCGGGGATTGGGAAGCCTTCGCGAGAATGTCCAAAGTTTCAGCGGGATTTCCAAAATGTTGAGAGGAACTCGAATCATGTCAACCTTGGTTTTGAGAATCTCTCCCGGAGTCTGAGAGATTTGGACGTGAAAGGGTACCAGTCTTGTCGGGGATTGGGAACCCTTCGCCAGAATGTCCAAAGTTTCAGCGGGATTTCCAAAATGTTGAGAGGAACTCGAATCATGTCAACCTCGGTTTTGAGAATCTCTCCCGGAGTTTGAGAGATTTGGACGTGAAAGGGTACCAGTCTTGTCGGGGATTGGGAACCCTTCGCGAGAATGTCCAATGTTTCAGCGGGATTTCCAAAATGTTGAAAGGAACTCGAAACATGTCAGCCTTGGTTTTGAGAATCTCTCCCGGAGTTTGAGAGATTTGGACGTGAAAGGGTACCAGTCTTGTCGGGGATTGGGAACCATTCGCCAGAATGTCCAAAGTTTCAGCGGGATTTCCAAAATGTTGAGAGGAACTCGAATCATGTCAACCTTGGTTTTGAGAATCTCTCCCGGAGTTTGAGAGATTTGGACGTGAAAGGGTACCAGTCTTGTCGGGGATTGGGAACCCTTCGCGAGAATGTCCAAAGTTTCAGCGGGATTTCCAAAATGTTGAGAGGAACTCGAAACATGTCAACCTTGGTTTTGAGAATCTCTCCCGGAGTTTGAGAGATTTGGACGTGAAAGGGTACCAGTCTTGTCGGGGATTGGGAACCCTTCGCCAGAATGTCCAAAGTTTCAGCGGGATTTCCAAAATGTTGAGAGGAACTCGAAACATGTCAACCTTGGTTTTGAGAATCTCTCCCGGAGTTTGAGAGATTTGGACGTGAAAGGGTACCAGTCTTGTCGGGGATTGGGAACCCTTCGCGAGAATGTCCAAAGTTTCAGCGGGATTTCCAAAATGTTGAGAGGAACTCGAAACATGTGAACCTTGGTTTTGAGAATCTCTCCCGGAGTTTGAGAGATTTGGACGTGAAAGGGTACCAGTCTTGTCGGGGATTGGGAACCCTTCGCCAGAATGTCCAAAGTTTCAGCGGGATTTCCAAAATGTTGAGAGGAACTCGAATCATGTCAACCTTGGTTTTGAGAATCTCTCCCGGAGTTTGAGAGATTTGGACGTGAAAGGGTACCAGTCTTGTCGGGGATTGGGAACCCTTCGCGAGAATGTCCAATGTTTCAGCGGGATTTCCAAAATGTTGAAAGGAACTCGAAACATGTCAACCTTGGTTTTGAGAATCTCTCCCGGAGTTTGAGAGATTTGGACGTGAAAGGGTACCAGTCTTGTCGGGGATTGGGAACCCTTCGCGAGAATGTCCAAAGTTTCAGCGGGATTTCCAAAATGTTGAAAGGAACTCGAATCATGTCAACCTTGGTTTTGAGAATCTCTCCCGGAGTTTGAGAGATTTGGACGTGAAAGGGTACCAGTCTTGTCGGGGATTGGGAACCCTTCGCGAGAATGTCCAAAGTTTCAGCGGGATTTCCAAAATGTTGAGAGGAACTCGAAACATGTCAACCTCGGTTTTGAGAATCTCTCCCGGAGTTTGAGAGATTTGGACGTGAAAGGGTACCAGTCTTGTCGGGGATTGGGAACCCTTCGCGAGAATGTCCAAAGTTTCAGCGGGATTTCCAAAATGTTGAGAGGAACTCGAAACATGTCAACCTTGGTTTTGAGAATCTCTCCCAGAGTTTGAGAGATTTGGACGTGAAAGGGTACCAGTCTTGTCGGGGATTGGGAACCCCTCGCGAGAATGTCCAAAGTTTCAGCGGGATTTCCAAAATGTTGAGAGGAACTCGAAACATGTCAACCTCGGTTTTGAGAATCTCTCCCGGAGTTTGAGAGATTTGGACGTGAAAGGGTACCAGTCTTGTCGGGGATTGGGAACCCTTCGCGAGAATGTCCAAAGTTTCAGCGGGATTTCCAAAATGTTGAGAGGAACTCGAAACATGTTCAACCTTGATTTTGAGAATCTCTCCCGGAGTTTGAGAGATTTGGACGTGAAAGGTTAACAGTCTTGTCAGGGATTGGGAACCCTTCGCGAGAATGTCCAAAGTTTCAGCGGGATTTCCAAAATGTTGAGAGGAACTCGAATCATGTCAACCTTGGTTTTGAGAATCTCTCCCGGAGTTTGAGAGATTTGGACGTGAAAGGGTACCAGTCTTGTCGGGGATTGGGAACCCTTCGCGAGAATGTCCAAAGTTTCAGCGGGATTTCCAAAATGTTGAGAGGAACTCGAAACATGTCAACCTCGGTTTTGAGAATCTCTCCCGGAGTTTGAGAGATTTGGACGTGAAAGGGTACCAGTCTTGTCGGGGATTGGGAACCCTTCGCGAGAATGTCCAAAGTTTCAGCGGGATTTCCAAAATGTTGAGAGGAACTCGAAACATGTCAACCTCGGTTTTGAGAATCTCTCCCGGAGTTTGAGAGATTTGGACGTGAAAGGGTACCAGTCTTGTCGGGGATTGGGAACCCTTCGCCAGAATGTCCCAAGTTTCAGCGGGATTTCCAAAATGTTGAGAGGAACTCGAAACATGTCAACCTTGGTTTTGAGAATCTCTCCCGGAGTTTGAGAGATTTGGACGTGAAAGGGTACCAGTCTTGTCGGGGATTGGGAACCCTTCGCGAGAATGTCCAAAGTTTCAGCAGGATTTCCAAAATGTTGAGAGGAACTCGAAACATGTCAACCTTGGTTTTGAGAATCTCTCCCGGAGTTTGAGAGATTTGGACGTGAAAGGGTACCAGTCTTGTCGGGGATTGGGAACCCTTCGCCAGAATGTCCAAAGTTTCAGCGGGATTTCCAAAATGTTGAGAGGAACTCGAAACATGTCAACCTTGGTTTTGAGAATCTCTCCCGGAGTTTGAGAGATTTGGACGTGAAAGGGTACCAGTCTTGTCGGGGATTGGGAACCCATCGCGAGAATGTCCAAAGTTTCAGCGGGATTTCCAAAATGTTGAGAGGAACTCGAATCATGTCAACCTTGGTTTTGAGAATCTCTCCCGGAGTTTGAGAGATTTGGACGTGAAAGGGTACCAGTCTTGTCGGGGATTGGGAACCCTTCGCGAGAATGTCCAAAGTTTCAGCGGGATTTCCAAAATGTTGAGAGGAACTCGAAACATGTCAACCTTGGTTTTGAGAATCTCTCCCGGAGTTTGAGAGATTTGGACGTGAAAGGGTACCAGTCTTGTCGGGGATTGGGAACCCATCGCGAGAATGTCCAAAGTTTCAGCGGGATTTCCAAAATGTTGAGAGGAACTCGAATCATGTCAACATTGGTTTTGAGAATCTCTCCCGGAGTTTGAGAGATTTGGACGTGAAAGGGTACCAGTCTTGTCGGGGATTGGGAACCCTTCGCGAGAATGTCCAAAGTTTCAGCGGGATTTCCAAAATATTGAAAGGAACTCGAAACATGTCAACCTTGGTTTTGAGAATCTCTCCCGGAGTTTGAGAGATTTGGACGTGAAAGGGTACCAGTCTTGTCGGGGATTGGGAACCCTTCGAGAGAATGTCCAAAGTTTCAGCAGGATTTCCAAAATGTTGAGAGGAACTCGAAACATGTCAACCTTGGTTTTGAGAATCTCTCCCGGAGTTTGAGAGATTTGGACGTGAAAGGGTACCAGTCTTGTCAGGGATTGGGAAACCTTCGCGAGAATGTCCAAAGTTTCAGCGGGATTTCCAAAATGCTGAGAGGAACTCGAAACATGTCAACCTTGGTTTTGAGAATCTCTCCCGGAGTTTGAGAGATTTGGACGTGAAAGGGTACCAGTCTTGTCGGGGATTGGGCACCCTTCGCGAGAATGTCCAAAGTTTCAGCGGGATTTCCAAAATGTTGAGAGGAACTCGAATCATGTCAACCTTGGTTTTGAGAATCTCTCCCGGAGTTTGAGAGATTTGGACGTTAAAGGGTACCAGTCTTGTCGGGGATTGGGAACCCTTCGCGAGAATGTCCAAAGTTTCAGCGGGATTTCCAAAATGTTGAGAGGAACTCGAATCATGTCAACATTGGTTTTGAGAATCTCTCCCGGAGTTTGAGAGATTTGGACGTGAAAGTGTACCAGTCTTGTCGGGGATTGGGAACCCTTCGCCAGAATGTCCAAAGTTTCAGCGGGATTTCCAAAATGTTGAGAGGAACTCGAAACATGTCAACCTTGGTTTTGAGAATCTCTCCCGGAGTTTGAGAGATTTGGACGTGAAAGGGTACCAGTCTTGTCGGGGATTGGGAACCCTTCGCGAGAATGTCCAAAGTTTCAGCGGGTTTTCCAAAATATTGAAAGGAACTCGAAACATGTCAACCTTGGTTTTGAGAATCTCTCCCGGAGTTTGAGAGATTTGGACGTGAAAGGGTACCAGTCTTGTCGGGGATTGGGAACCCTTCGCGAGAATGTCCAAAGTTTCAGCGGGATTTCCAAAATGTTGAGAGGAACTCGAAACATGTCAACCTTGGTTTTGAGAATCTCTCCCGGAGTTTGAGAGATTTGGACGTGAAAGGGTACCAGTCTTGTCGGGGATTGGGAACCCTTCGCGAGAATGTCCAAAGTTTCAGCGGGATTTCCAAAATGTTGAGAGGAACTCCAAACATGTCAACCTTGGTTTTGAGAATCTCTCCCGGAGTTTGAGAGATTTGGACGTGAAAGGGTACCAGTCTTGTCGGGGATTGGGAATCCTTCGCAAGAATGTCCAGAGTTTCAGCGGGATTTCCAAAATGTTGAGAGGAACTCGAAACATGTCAACCTTGGTTTTGAGAATCTCTCCCGGAGTTTGAGAGATTTGGACGTGAAAGGGTACCAGTCTTGTCGGGGATTGGGCACCCTTCGCGAGAATATCCAAAGTTTCAGCGGGATTTCCAAAATGTTGAGAGGAACTCGAAACATGTCAACCTTGGTTTTGAGAATCTCTCCCGGAGTTTGAGAGATTTGGACGTGAAAGGGTACCAGTCTTGTCGGGGATTGGGAACCCTTCGCGAGAATGTCCAAAGTTTCAGCGGGATTTCCAAAATGTTGAGAGGAACTCGAAACATGTGAACCTTGGTTTTGAGAATCTCTCCCGGAGTTTGAGAGATTTGGACGTGAAAGGGTACCAGTCTTGTCGGGGATTGGGAACCCTTCGCCAGAATGTCCAAAGTTTCAGCGGGATTTCCAAAATGTTGAGAGGAACTCGAATCATGTCAACCTTGGTTTTGAGAATCTCTCCCGGAGTTTGAGAGATTTGGACGTGAAAGGGTACCAGTCTTGTCGGGGATTGGGAACCCTTCGCGAGAATGTCCAAAGTTTCAGCGGGATTTCCAAAATGTTGAGAGGAACTCGAAACATGTCAACCTTGGTTTTGAGAATCTCTCCCGGAGTTTGAGAGATTTGGACGTGAAAGGGTACCAGTCTTGTCGGGGATTGGGAACCCTTCGCGAGAATGTCCAAAGTTTCAGCGGGATTTCCAAAATGTTGAGAGGAACTCGAAACATGTCAACCTCGGTTTTGAGAATCTCTCCCGGAGTTTGAGAGATTTGGACGTGAAAGGGTACCAGTCTTGTCGGGGATTGGGAACCCTTCGCCAGAATGTCCAAAGTTTCAGCGGGATTTCCAAAATGTTGAGAGGAACTCGAAACATGTCAACCTTGGTTTTGAGAATCTCTCCCGGAGTTTGAGAGATTTGGACGTGAAAGGGTACCAGTCTTGTCGGGGATTGGGAACCCTTTGCGAAAATGTCCAAAGTTTCAGCGGGATTTCCAAAATGTTGAGAGGAACTCGAAACATGTCAACCTTGGTTTTGAGAATCTCTCCCGGAGTTTGAGAGATTTGGACGTGAAAGGGTACCAGTCTTGTCGGGGATTGGGAACCCTTTGCGAGAATGTCCAAAGTTTCAGCGGGATTTCCAAAATGTTGAGAGGAACTCGAAACATGTCAACCTTGGTTTTGAGAATCTCTCCCGGAGTTTGAGAGATTTGGACGTGAAAGGGTACCAGTCTTGTCGGGGATTGGGAACCCTTCGCGAGAATGTCCAAAGTTTCAGCGGGATTTCCAAAATGTTGAAAGGAACTCGAAACATGTGAACCTTGGTTTTGAGAATCTCTCCCGGAGTTTGAGACATTTGGACGTGAAAGGGTACCAGTCTTGTCGGGGATTGGGAACCCTTCGCCAGAATGTCCAAAGTTTCAGCGGGATTTCCAAAATGTTGAGAGGAACGCGAAACATGTCAACCTTGGTATTGAGAATCTCTCCCGGAGTTTGAGAGATTTGGACGTGAAAGGGTACCAGTCTTGTCGGGGATTGGGAACCCTTCGCGAGAATGTCCAAAGTTTCAGCAAGATTTCCAAAATGTTGAGAGGAACTCGCAACATGTCAACCTTGGTTTTGAGAATCTCTCCCGGAGTTTGAGAGATTTGGACGTGAAAGGGTACCAGTCTTGTCGGGGATTGGGAACCCTTCGAGAGAATGTCCAAAGTTTCAGCGGGATTTCCAAAATATTAAAAGGAACTCGAAACATGTCAACCTTGGTTTTGAGAATCTCTCCCGGAGTTTGAGAGATTTGGACGTGAAAGGGTACCAGTCTTGTCGGGGATTGGGAACCCTTCGCGAGAATGTCCAAAGTTTCAGCGGGATTTCCAAAATGTTGAGAGGAACTCGAATCATGTCAACCTTGGTTTTGAGAATCTCTCCCGGAGTTTGAGAGATTTGGACGTGAAAGGGTACCAGTCTTGTCGGGGATTGGGAACCCTTCGCGAGAATGTCCAAAGTTTCAGCGGGATTTCCAAAATGTTGAGAGGAACTCGAAACATGTGAACCTTGGTTTTGAGAATCTCTCCCGGAGTTTGAGAGATTTGGACGTGAAAGTGTACCAGTCTTGTCGGGGATTGGGAACCCTTCGCGAGAATGTCCAAAGTTTCAGCGGGATTTCCAAAATGTTGAGAGGAACTCGAAACATGTCAACCTCGGTTTTGAGAATCTCTCCCGGAGTTTGAGAGATTTGGACGTGAAAGGGTACCAGTCTTGTCGGGGATTGGGAACCCTTCGCCAGAATGTCCAAAGTTTCAGCGGGATTTCCAAAATGTTGAGAGGAACTCGAAACATGTCAACCTTGGTTTTGAGAATCTCTCCCGGAGTTTGAGAGATTTGGACGTGAAAGGGTACCAGTCTTGTCGGGGATTGGGAACCCTTTGCGAGAATGTCCAAAGTTTCAGCGGGATTTCCAAAATGTTGAGAGGAACTCGAAACATGTGAACCTTGGTTTTGAGAATCTCTCCCGGAGTTTGAGAGATTTGGACGTGAAAGTGTACCAGTCTTGTCGGGGATTGGGAACCCTTCGCGAGAATGTCCAAAGTTTCAGCGGGATTTCCAAAATGTTGAGAGGAACTCGAAACATGTCAACCTCGGTTTTGAGAATCTCTCCCGGAGTTTGAGAGATTTGGACGTGAAAGGGTACCAGTCTTGTCGGGGATTGGGAACCCTTCGCCAGAATGTCCAAAGTTTCAGCGGGATTTCCAAAATGTTGAGAGGAACTCGAAACATGTCAACCTTGGTTTTGAGAATCTCTCCCGGAGTTTGAGAGATTTGGACGTGAAAGGGTACCAGTCTTGTCGGGGATTGGGAACCCTTTGCGAGAATGTCCAAAGTTTCAGCGGGATTTCCAAAATGTTGAGAGGAACTCGAAACATGTCAACCTTGGTTTTGAGAATCTCTCCCGGAGTTTGAGAGATTTGGACGTGAAAGGGTACCAGTCTTGTCGGGGATTGGGAACCCTTTGCGAGAATGTCCAAAGTTTCAGCGGGATTTCCAAAATGTTGAGAGGAACTCGAAACATGTCAACCTTGGTTTTGAGAATCTCTCCCGGAGTTTGAGAGATTTGGACGTGAAAGGGTACCAGTCTTGTCGGGGATTGGGAACCCTTCGCGAGAATGTCCAAAGTTTCAGCGGGATTTCCAAAATGTTGAAAGGAACTCGAAACATGTGAACCTTGGTTTTGAGAATCTCTCCCGGAGTTTGAGACATTTGGACGTGAAAGGGTACCAGTCTTGTCGGGGATTGGGAACCTTTCGCCAGAATGTCCAAAGTTTCAGTGGGATTTCCAAAATGTTGAGAGGAACGCGAAACATGTCAACCTTGGTTTTGAGAATCTCTCCCGGAGTTTGAGAGATTTGGACGTGAAAGTGTACCAGTCTTGTCGGGGATTGGGAACCCTTCGCGAGAATGTCCAAAGTTTCAGCAAGATTTCCAAAATGTTGAGAGGAACTCGAAACATGTCAACCTTGGTTTTGAGAATCTCTCCCGGAGTTTGAGAGATTTGGACGTGAAAGGGTACCAGTCTTGTCGGGGATTGGGAACCCTTCGCGAGAATGTCCAAAGTTTCAGCGGGATTTCCAAAATGTTGAGAGGAACTCGAAACATGTCAACCTTGGTTTTGAGAATCTCTCCCGGAGTTTGAGAGATTTGGACGTGAAAGGGTACCAGTCTTGTCGGGGATTGGGAACCCTTCGCCAGAATGTCCAAAGTTTCAGCGGGATTTCCAAAATGTTGAGAGGAACTCTAATCATGTCAACCTTGGTTTTGAGAATCTCTCCCGGAGTTTGAGAGATTTGGACGTGAAAGGGTACCAGTCTTGTCGGGGATTGGGAACCCTTCGCCAGAATGTCCAAAGTTTCAGCGGGATTTCCAAAATGTTGAAAGGAACTCGAAACATGTCAACCTTGGTTTTGAGAATCTCTCCCGGAGTTTGAGAGATTTGGACGTGAAAGGGTACCAGTCTTGTCGGGGATTGGGAACCCTTCGCGAGAATGTCCAAAGTTTCAGCGGGATTTCCAAAATGTTGAGAGGAACTCGAAACATGTCAACCTTGGTTTTGAGAATCTCTCCCGGAGTTTGAGAGATTTGGACGTGAAAGGGTACCAGTCTTGTCGGGGATTGGGAACCCTTCGCGAGAATGTCCAAAGTTTCAACGGGATTTCCAAAATGTTGAGAGGAACTCGAATCATGTCAACCTTGGTTTTGAGAATCTCTCCCGGAGTTTGAGAGATTTGGACGTGAAAGGGTACCAGTCTTGTCGGGGATTGGGAACCCTTCGCGAGAATGCCCAAAGTTTCAGTGGAATTTCCAAAATGTTGAGAGGAACTCGAAACATGTCAACCTCGGTTTTGAGAATCTCTCCCGGAGTTTGAGAGATTTGGACGTGAAAGGGTACCAGTCTTGTCGGGGATTGGGAACCCTTCGCCAGAATGTCCAAAGTTTCAGCGGGATTTCCAAAATGTTGAGAGGAACTCGAAACATGTCAACCTTGGTTTTGAGAATCTCTCCCGGAGTTTGAGAGATTTGGACGTGAAAGGGTACCAGTCTTGTCGGGGATTGGGAACCCTTCGCCAGAATGTCCAAAGTTTCAGCGGGATTTCCAAAATGTTGAGAGGAACTCGAATCATGTCAACCTTGGTTTTGAGAATCTCTCCCGGAGTTTGAGAGATTTGGACGTGAAAGGGTACCAGTCTTGTCGGGGATTGGGAACCCTTCGCGAGAATGTCCAAAGTTTCAGCGGGATTTCCAAAATGTTGAGAGGAACTCGAAACATGTCAACCTTGGTTTTGAGAATCTCTCTCGGAGTTTGAGAGATTTGGACGTGAAAGGGTACCAGTCTTGTCGGGGATTGGGAACCCTTCGCGAGAATGTCCAAAGTTTCAGCGGGATTTCCAAAATGTTGAGAGGAACTCGAAACATGTCAACCTTGGTTTTGAGAATCTCTCCCGGAGTTTGAGAGATTTGGACGTGAAAGGGTACCAGTCTTGTCGGGGATTGGGAACCCTTCGCGAGAATGTCCAAAGTTTCAGCGGGATTTCCAAAATGTTGAGAGGAACTCGAAACATGTCAACCTTGGTTTTGAGAATCTCTCCCTGAGTTTGAGAGATTTGGACATGAAAGGGTACCAGTCTTGTCGGGGATTGGGAACCCTTCGCCAGAATGTCCAAAGTTTCAGCGGGATTTCCAAAATGTTGAGAGGAACTCGAATCATGTCAACCTTGGTTTTGAGAATCTCTCCCGGAGTTTGAGAGATTTGGACGTGAAAGGGTACCAGTCTTGTCGGGGATTGGGAACCCTTCGCCAGAATGTCCAAAGTTTCAGCGGGATTTCCAAAATGTTGAGAGGAACTCGAAACATGTCAACCTTGGTTTTGAGAATCTCTCCCGGAGTTTGAGAGATTTGGACGTGAAAGGGTACCAGTCTTGTCGGGGATTGGGAACCCTTCGCGAGAATGTCCAAAGTTTCAGCGGGATTTCCAAAATGTTGAGAGGAACTCGAAACATGTGAACCTTGGTTTTGAGAATCTCTCCCGGAGTTTGAGAGATTTGGACGTGAAAGGGTACCAGTCTTGTCGGGGATTGGGAACCCTTCGCCAGAATGTCCAAAGTTTCAGCGGGATTTCCAAAATGTTGAGAGGAACTCGAAACATGTTCAACCTTGGTTTTGAGAATCTCTCCCGGAGTTTGAGAGATTTGGACGTGAAAGGGTACCAGTCTTGTCGGGGATTGGGAACCCTTCGCGAGAATGTCCAAAGTTTCAGCGGGATTTCCAAAATGTTGAGAGGAACTCGAAACATGTCAACCTTGGTTTTGAGAATCTCTCCCGGAGTTTGAGAGATTTGGACGTGAAAGGGTACCAGTCTTGTCGGGGATTGGGAACCCTTCGCCAGAATGTCCAAAGTTTCAACGGGATTTCCAAAATGTTGAGAGGAACTCGAATCATGTCAACCTTGGTTTTGAGAAGCTCTCCCAGAGTTTGAGAGATTTGGATGTGAAAGGGTACCAGTCTTGTCGGGGATTGGGAACCCTTCGCGAGAATGCCCAAAGTTTCAGCGGGATTTCCAAAATGTTGAGAGGAACTCGAATCATGTCAACCTCGGTTTTGAGAATCTCTCCCGGAGTTGGAGAGATTTGGACGTGAAAGGGTACCAGTCTTGTCGGGGATTGGGAACCCTTCGCCAGAATGTCCCAAGTTTCAGTGGGATTTCCAAAATGTTGAAAGGAACTCGAAACATGTCAACCTCGGTTTTGAGAATCTCTCCCGGAGTTTGAGAGATTTGGACGTGAAAGGGTACCAGTCTTGTCGGGGATTGGGAACCCTTCGCGACAATGTCCAAAGTTTCAGCGGGATTTCCAAAATGTTGAGAGGAACTCGAAACATGTCAACCTTGGTTTTGAGAATCTCTCCCGGAGTTTGAGAGATTTGGACGTGAAAGGGTACCAGTCTTGTCGGGGATTGGGAACCCTTCGCCAGAATGTCCAAAGTTTCAGCGGGATTTCCAAAATGTTGAGAGGAACTCGAAACATGTCAACCTTGGTTTTGAGAATCTCTCCCGGAGTTTGAGAGATTTGGACGTGAAAGGGTACCAGTCTTGTCGGGGATTGGGAACCCTTCGCGAGAATGTCCAAAGTTTCAGCGGGATTTCCAAAATGTTGAGAGGAACTCGAAACATGTCAACCTTGGTTTTGAGAATCTCTCCCGGAGTTTGAGAGATTTGGACGTGAAAGGGTACCAGTCTTGTCGGGGATTGGGAACCCTTCGCCAGAATGTCCAAAGTTTCAGCGGGATTTCCAAAATGTTGAGAGGAACTCGAATCATGTCAACCTTGGTTTTGAGAATCTCTCCCGGAGTTTGAGAGATTTGGACGTGAAAGGGTACCAGTCTTGTCGGGGATTGGGAACCCTTCGCGAGAATGTCCAAAGTTTCAGCGGGATTTCCAAAATGTTGAGAGGAACTCGAAACATGTCAACCTTGGTTTTGAGAATCTCTCTCGGAGTTTGAGAGATTTGGACGTGAAAGGGTACCAGTCTTGTCGGGGATTGGGAACCCTTCGCGAGAATGTCCAAAGTTTCAGCGGGATTTCCAAAATGTTGAGAGGAACTCGAAACATGTCAACCTTGGTTTTGAGAATCTCTCCCGGAGTTTGAGAGATTTGGACGTGAAAGGGTACCAGTCTTGTCGGGGATTGGGAACCCTTCGCGAGAATGTCCAAAGTTTCAGCGGGATTTCCAAAATGTTGAGAGGAACTCGAAACATGTCAACCTTGGTTTTGAGAATCTCTCCCTGAGTTTGAGAGATTTGGACATGAAAGGGTACCAGTCTTGTCGGGGATTGGGAACCCTTCGCCAGAATGTCCAAAGTTTCAGCGGGATTTCCAAAATGTTGAGAGGAACTCGAATCATGTCAACCTTGGTTTTGAGAATCTCTCCCGGAGTTTGAGAGATTTGGACGTGAAAGGGTACCAGTCTTGTCGGGGATTGGGAACCCTTCGCCAGAATGTCCAAAGTTTCAGCGGGATTTCCAAAATGTTGAGAGGAACTCGAAACATGTCAACCTTGGTTTTGAGAATCTCTCCCGGAGTTTGAGAGATTTGGACGTGAAAGGGTACCAGTCTTGTCGGGGATTGGGAACCCTTCGCCAGAATGTCCAAAGTTTCAGCGGGATTTCCAAAATGTTGAGAGGAACTCGAAACATGTGAACCTTGGTTTTGAGAATCTCTCCCGGAGTTTGAGAGATTTGGACGTGAAAGGGTACCAGTCTTGTCGGGGATTGGGAACCCTTCGCGAGAATGTCCAAAGTTTCAGCGGGATTTCCAAAATGTTGAGAGGAACTCGAAACATGTTCAACCTTGGTTTTGAGAATCTCTCCCGGAGTTTGAGAGATTTGGACGTGAAAGGGTACCAGTCTTGTCGGGGATTGGGAACCCTTCGCGAGAATGTCCAAAGTTTCAACGGGATTTCCAAAATGTTGAGAGGAACTCGAATCATGTCAACCTTGGTTTTGAGAAGCTCTCCCAGAGTTTGAGAGATTTGGATGTGAAAGGGTACCAGTCTTGTCGGGGATTGGGAACCCTTCGCGAGAATGCCCAAAGTTTCAGCGGGATTTCCAAAATGTTGAGAGGAACTCGAATCATGTCAACCTCGGTTTTGAGAATCTCTCCCGGAGTTGGAGAGATTTGGACGTGAAAGGGTACCAGTCTTGTCGGGGATTGGGAACCCTTCGCCAGAATGTCCCAAGTTTCAGTGGGATTTCCAAAATGTTGAAAGGAACTCGAAACATGTCAACCTCGGTTTTGAGAATCTCTCCCGGAGTTTGAGAGATTTGGACGTGAAAGGGTACCAGTCTTGTCGGGGATTGGGAACCCTTCGCGACAATGTCCAAAGTTTCAGCGGGATTTCCAAAATGTTGAGAGGAACTCGAAACATGTCAACCTTGGTTTTGAGAATCTCTCCCGGAGTTTGAGAGATTTGGACGTGAAAGGGTACCAGTCTTGTCGGGGATTGGGAACCCTTCGCCAGAATGTCCAAAGTTTCAGCGGGATTTCCAAAATGTTGAGAGGAACTCGAAACATGTCAACCTTGGTTTTGAGAATCTCTCCCGGAGTTTGAGAGATTTGGACGTGAAAGGGTACCAGTCTTGTCGGGGATTGGGAACCCTTCGCGAGAATGTCCAAAGTTTCAGCGGGATTTCCAAAATGTTGAGAGGAACTCGAAACATGTCAACCTTGGTTTTGAGAATCTCTCCCGGAGTTTGAGAGATTTGGACGTGAAAGGGTACCAGTCTTGTCGGGGATTGGGAACCCTTCGCCAGAATGTCCAAAGTTTCAGCGGGATTTCCAAAATGTTGAGAGGAACTCGAATCATGTCAACCTTGGTTTTGAGAATCTCTCCCGGAGTTTGAGAGATTTGGACGTGAAAGGGTACCAGTCTTGTCGGGGATTGGGAACCCTTCGCGAGAATGTCCAAAGTTTCAGCGGGATTTCCAAAATGTTGAGAGGAACTCGAAACATGTCAACCTTGGTTTTGAGAATCTCTCTCGGAGTTTGAGAGATTTGGACGTGAAAGGGTACCAGTCTTGTCGGGGATTGGGAACCCTTCGCGAGAATGTCCAAAGTTTCAGCGGGATTTCCAAAATGTTGAGAGGAACTCGAAACATGTCAACCTTGGTTTTGAGAATCTCTCCCGGAGTTTGAGAGATTTGGACGTGAAAGGGTACCAGTCTTGTCGGGGATTGGGAACCCTTCGCCAGAAGGTCCAAAGTTTCAGCGGGATTTCCAAAATGTTGAGAGGAACTCGAAACATGTCAACCTTGGTTTTGAGAATCTCTCCCTGAGTTTGAGAGATTTGGACATGAAAGGGTACCAGTCTTGTCGGGGATTGGGAACCCTTCGCCAGAATGTCCAAAGTTTCAGCGGGATTTCCAAAATGTTGAGAGGAACTCGAATCATGTCAACCTTGGTTTTGAGAATCTCTCCCGGAGTTTGAGAGATTTGGACGTGAAAGGGTACCAGTCTTGTCGGGGATTGGGAACCCTTCGCCAGAATGTCCAAAGTTTCAGCGGGATTTCCAAAATGTTGAGAGGAACTCGAAACATGTCAACCTTGGTTTTGAGAATCTCTCCCGGAGTTTGAGAGATTTGGACGTGAAAGGGTACCAGTCTTGTCGGGGATTGGGAACCCTTCGCCAGAATGTCCAAAGTTTCAGCGGGATTTCCAAAATGTTGAGAGGAACTCGAAACATGTGAACCTTGGTTTTGAGAATCTCTCCCGGAGTTTGAGAGATTTGGACGTGAAAGGGTACCAGTCTTGTCGGGGATTGGGAACCCTTCGCGAGAATGTCCAAAGTTTCAGCGGGATTTCCAAAATGTTGAGAGGAACTCGAAACATGTTCAACCTTGGTTTTGAGAATCTCTCCCGGAGTTTGAGAGATTTGGACGTGAAAGGGTACCAGTCTTGTCGGGGATTGGGAACCCTTCGCGAGAATGTCCAAAGTTTCAGCGGGATTTCCAAAATGTTGAGAGGAACTCGAAACATGTCAACCTTGGTTTTGAGAATCTCTCCCGGAGTTTGAGAGATTTGGACGTGAAAGGGTACCAGTCTTGTCGGGGATTGGGAACCCTTCGCCAGAATGTCCAAAGTTTCAACGGGATTTCCAAAATGTTGAGAGGAACTCGAATCATGTCAACCTTGGTTTTGAGAAGCTCTCCCAGAGTTTGAGAGATTTGGATGTGAAAGGGTACCAGTCTTGTCGGGGATTGGGAACCCTTCGCGAGAATGCCCAAAGTTTCAGCGGGATTTCCAAAATGTTGAGAGGAACTCGAATCATGTCAACCTCGGTTTTGAGAATCTCTCCCGGAGTTGGAGAGATTTGGACGTGAAAGGGTACCAGTCTTGTCGGGGATTGGGAACCCTTCGCCAGAATGTCCCAAGTTTCAGTGGGATTTCCAAAATGTTGAGAGGAACTCGAAACATGTCAACCTCGGTTTTGAGAATCTCTCCCGGAGTTTGAGAGATTTGGACGTGAAAGGGTACCAGTCTTGTCGGGGATTGGGAACCCTTCGAGAGAATGTCCAAAGTTTCAGCGGGATTTCCAAAATGTTGAGAGGAACTCGAAACATGTCAACCTTGGTTTTGAGAATCTCTCCCGGAGTTTGAGAGATTTGGACGTGAAAGGGTACCAGTCTTGTCGGGGATTGGGAACCCTTCGCCAGAATGTCCAAAGTTTCAGCGGGATTTCCAAAATGTTGAGAGGAACTCGAAACATGTCAACCTTGGTTTTGAGAATCTCTCCCGGAGTTTGAGAGATTTGGACGTGAAAGGGTACCAGTCTTGTCGGGGATTGGGAACCCTTCGCGAGAATGTCCAAAGTTTCAGCGGGATTTCCAAAATGTTGAGAGGAACTCGAAACATGTGAACCTTGGTTTTGAGAATCTCTCCCGGAGTTTGAGAGATTTGGACGTGAAAGGGTACCGGTCTTGTCGGGGATTGGGAACCCTTCGCGAGAATGTCCAAAGTTTCAGCGGGATTTCCAAAATGTTGAGAGGAACTCGAAACATGTCAACCTTGGTTTTGAGAATCTCTCCCGGAGTTTGAGAGATTTGGACGTGAAAGGGTACCAGTCTTGTCGGGGATTGGGAACCCTTCGCGAGAATGTCCAAAGTTTCAGCGGGATTTCCAAAATGTTGAGAGGAACTCGAAACATGTCAACCTTGGTTTTGAGAATCTCTCCCGGAGTTTGAGAGATTTGAACGTGAAAGGGTACCAGTCTTGTCGGGGATTGGGAACCCTTCGCCAGAATGTCCAAAGTTTCAGCGGGATTTCCAAAATGTTGAGAGGAACTCGAATCATGTCAACCTTGGTTTTGAGAATCTCTCCCGGAGTATGAGACATTTGGACGTGAAAGGGTACCAGTCTTGTCGGGGATTGGGAACCCTTCGCCAGAATGTCCAAAGTTTCAGCGGGATTTCCAAAATGTTGAGAGGAACTCGAAACATGTCAACCTTGGTTTTGAGAATCTCTCCCGGAGTTTGAGAGATTTGGACGTGAAAGGGTACCAGTCTTGTCGGGGATTGGGAACCCTTCGCGAGAATGTCCAAAGTTTCAACGGGATTTCCAAAATGTTGAGAGGAACTCGAATCATGTCAACCTTGGTTTTGAGAAGCTCTCCCAGAGTTTGAGAGATTTGGACGTGAAAGGGTACCAGTCTTGTCGGGGATTGGGAACCCTTCGCGAGAATGTCCAAAGTTTCAACGGGATTTCCAAAATGTTGAGAGGAACTCGAATCATGTCAACCTTGGTTTTGAGAAGCTCTCCCAGAGTTTGAGAGATTTGGACGTGAAAGGGTACCAGTCTTGTCGGGGATTGGGAACCCTTCGCCAGAATGTCCAAAGTTTCAGCGGGATTTCCAAAATGTTGAGAGGAACTCGAATCATGTCAACCTTGGTTTTGAGAATCTCTCCCGGAGTATGAGACATTTGGACGTGAAAGGGTACCAGTCTTGTCGGGGATTGGGAACCCTTCGCCAGAATGTCCAAAGTTTCAGCGGGATTTCCAAAATGTTGAGAGGAACTCGAAACATGTCAACCTTGGTTTTGAGAATCTCTCCCGGAGTTTGAGATTTGGACGTGAAAGGGTACCAGTCTTGTCGGGGATTGGGAACCCTTCGCGAGAATGTCCAAAGTTTCAACGGGATTTCCAAAATGTTGAGAGGAACTCGAATCATGTCAACCTTGGTTTTGAGAAGCTCTCCCAGAGTTTGAGAGATTTGGACGTGAAAGGGTACCAGTCTTGTCGGGGATTGGGAACCCTTCGCGAGAACGCCCAAAGTTTCAGCGGGATTTCCAAAATGTTGAGAGGAACTCGAAACATGTCAACCTCGGTTTTGAGAATCTCTCCCGGAGTTTGAGAGATTTGGACGTGAAAGGGTACCAGTCTTGTCGGGGATTGGGAACCCTTCGCCAGAATGTCCAAAGTTTCAGCGGGATTTCCAAAATGTTGAGAGGAACTCGAAACATGTCAACCTTGGTTTTGAGAATCTCTCCCGGAGTTTGAGAGATTTGGACGTGAAAGGGTACCAGTCTTGTCGGGGATTGGGAACCCTTCGCGAGAATGTCCAAAGTTTCAGCGGGATTTCCAAAATGTTGAGAGGAACTCGAAACATGTCAACCTTGGTTTTGAGAATCTCTCCCGGAGTTTGAGAGATATGGACGTGAAAGGGTACCAGTCTTGTCGGGGATTGGGAACCCTTCGCGAGAATGTCCAAAGTTTCAGCAGGATTTCCAAAATGTTGAGAGGAACTCGAAACATGTCAACCTTGGTTTTGAGAATCTCTCCCGGAGTTTGAGAGATTTGGACGTGAAAGGGTACCAGTCTTGTCGGGGATTGGGAACCCTTCGCGAGAATGTCCAAAGTTTCAGCGGGATTTCCAAAATGTTGAGAGGAACTCGAAACATGTCAACCTTGGTTTTGAGAATCTCTCCCGGAGTTTGAGAGATTTGGACGTGAAAGGGTACCAGTCTTGTCGGGCATTGGGAACCCTTCGCGAGAATGTCCAAAGTTTCAGCGGGATTTCCAAAATGTTGAAAGGAACTCGAAACATGTCAACCTTGGTTTTGAGAATCTCTCCCGGAGTTTGAGAGATTTGGACGTGAAAGTGTACCAGTCTTGTCGGGGATTGGGAACCATTCGCCAGAATGTCCAAAGTTTCAGCGGGATTTCCAAAATGTTGAGAGGAACTCGAAACATGTCAACCTTGGTTTTGAGAATCTCTCCCGGAGTTTGAGAGATTTGGACGTGAAAGGGTACCAGTCTTGTCGGGGATTGGGAACCCTTCGCCACAATGTCCAAAGTTTCAGCGGGATTTCCAAAATGTTGAGAGGAACTCGAAACATGTCAACCTTGGTTTTGAGAATCTCTCCCGGAGTTTGAGAGATTTGGACGTGAAAGGGTACCAGACTTGTCGGGGATTGGGAACCCTTCGCCAGAATGTCCAAAGTTTCAGCGGGATTTCCAAAATGTTGAAAGGAACTCGAAACATGTGAACCTTGGTTTTGAGAATCTCTCCCGTAGTTTGAGAGATTTGGACGTGAAAGGGTACCAGTCTTGTCGGGGATTGGGAACCCTTCGCGAGAATGTCCAAAGTTTCAGCGGGATTTCCAAAATGTTGAGAGGAACTCGAAACATGTCAACCTTGGTTTTGAGAATCTCTCCCGGAGTTTGAGAGATTTGGACGTGAAAGGGTACCAGTCTTGTCGGGGATTGGGAACCCTTCGCCAGAATGTCCAAAGTTTCAGCGGGATTTCCAAAATGTTGAGAGGAACTCGAATCATGTCAACCTTGGTTTTGAGAATCTCTCCCGGAGTATGAGACATTTGGACGTGAAAGGGTACCAGTCTTGTCAGGGATTGGGAACCCTTCGCCAGAATGTCCAAAGTTTCAGCGGGATTTCCAAAATGTTGAGAGGAACTCGAAACATGTCAACCTTGGTTTTGAGAATCTCTCCCGGAGTTTGAGAGATTTGGACGTGAAAGGGTACCAGTCTTGTCGGGGATTGGGAACCCTTCGCGAGAATGTCCAAAGTTTCAGCGGGATTTCCAAAATGTTGAGAGGAACTCGAAACATGTGAACCTTGGTTTTGAGAATCTCTCCCGGAGTTTGAGAGATTTGGACGTGAAAGGGTACCGGTCTTGTCGGGGATTGGGAACCCTTCGCGAGAATGTCCAAAGTTTCAGCGGGATTTCCAAAATGTTGAGAGGAACTCGAAACATGTCAACCTTGGTTTTGAGAATCTCTCCCGGAGTTTGAGAGATTTGGACGTGAAAGGGTACCAGTCTTGTCGGGGATTGGGAACCCTTCGCGAGAATGTCCAAAGTTTCAGCGGGATTTCCAAAATGTTGAGAGGAACTCGAAACATGTCAACCTTGGTTTTGAGAATCTCTCCCGGAGTTTGAGAGATTTGAACGTGAAAGGGTACCAGTCTTGTCGGGGATTGGGAACCCTTCGCCAGAATGTCCAAAGTTTCAGCGGGATTTCCAAAATGTTGAGAGGAACTCGAATCATGTCAACCTTGGTTTTGAGAATCTCTCCCGGAGTATGAGACATTTGGACGTGAAAGGGTACCAGTCTTGTCGGGGATTGGGAACCCTTCGCCAGAATGTCCAAAGTTTCAGCGGGATTTCCAAAATGTTGAGAGGAACTCGAAACATGTCAACCTTGGTTTTGAGAATCTCTCCCGGAGTTTGAGAGATTTGGACGTGAAAGGGTACCAGTCTTGTCGGGGATTGGGAACCCTTCGCGAGAATGTCCAAAGTTTCAACGGGATTTCCAAAATGTTGAGAGGAACTCGAATCATGTCAACCTTGGTTTTGAGAAGCTCTCCCAGAGTTTGAGAGATTTGGACGTGAAAGGGTACCAGTCTTGTCGGGGATTGGGAACCCTTCGCGAGAATGTCCAAAGTTTCAACGGGATTTCCAAAATGTTGAGAGGAACTCGAATCATGTCAACCTTGGTTTTGAGAAGCTCTCCCAGAGTTTGAGAGATTTGGACGTGAAAGGGTACCAGTCTTGTCGGGGATTGGGAACCCTTCGCCAGAATGTCCAAAGTTTCAGCGGGATTTCCAAAATGTTGAGAGGAACTCGAATCATGTCAACCTTGGTTTTGAGAATCTCTCCCGGAGTATGAGACATTTGGACGTGAAAGGGTACCAGTCTTGTCGGGGATTGGGAACCCTTCGCCAGAATGTCCAAAGTTTCAGCGGGATTTCCAAAATGTTGAGAGGAACTCGAAACATGTCAACCTTGGTTTTGAGAATCTCTCCCGGAGTTTGAGAGATTTGGACGTGAAAGGGTACCAGTCTTGTCGGGGATTGGGAACCCTTCGCGAGAATGTCCAAAGTTTCAACGGGATTTCCAAAATGTTGAGAGGAACTCGAATCATGTCAACCTTGGTTTTGAGAAGCTCTCCCAGAGTTTGAGAGATTTGGACGTGAAAGGGTACCAGTCTTGTCGGGGATTGGGAACCCTTCGCGAGAACGCCCAAAGTTTCAGCGGGATTTCCAAAATGTTGAGAGGAACTCGAAACATGTCAACCTCGGTTTTGAGAATCTCTCCCGGAGTTTGAGAGATTTGGACGTGAAAGGGTACCAGTCTTGTCGGGGATTGGGAACCCTTCGCCAGAATGTCCAAAGTTTCAGCGGGATTTCCAAAATGTTGAGAGGAACTCGAAACATGTCAACCTTGGTTTTGAGAATCTCTCCCGGAGTTTGAGAGATTTGGACGTGAAAGGGTACCAGTCTTGTCGGGGATTGGGAACCCTTCCCGAGAATGTCCAAAGTTTCAGCGGGATTTCCAAAATGTTGAGAGGAACTCGAAACATGTCAACCTTGGTTTTGAGAATCTCTCCCGGAGTTTGAGAGATATGGACGTGAAAGGGTACCAGTCTTGTCGGGGATTGGGAACCCTTCGCGAGAATGTCCAAAGTTTCAGCAGGATTTCCAAAATGTTGAGAGGAACTCGAAACATGTCAACCTTGGTTTTGAGAATCTCTCCCGGAGTTTGAGAGATTTGGACGTGAAAGGGTACCAGTCTTGTCGGGGATTGGGAACCCTTCGCGAGAATGTCCAAAGTTTCAGCGGGATTTCCAAAATGTTGAGAGGAACTCGAAACATGTCAACCTTGGTTTTGAGAATCTCTCCCGGAGTTTGAGAGATTTGGACGTGAAAGGGTACCAGTCTTGTCGGGCATTGGGAACCCTTCGCGAGAATGTCCAAAGTTTCAGCGGGATTTCCAAAATGTTGAAAGGAACTCGAAACATGTCAACCTTGGTTTTGAGAATCTCTCCCGGAGTTTGAGAGATTTGGACGTGAAAGTGTACCAGTCTTGTCGGGGATTGGGAACCCTTCGCCAGAATGTCCAAAGTTTCAGCGGGATTTCCAAAATGTTGAGAGGAACTCGAAACATGTCAACCTTGGTTTTGAGAATCTCTCCCGGAGTTTGAGAGATTTGGACGTGAAAGGGTACCAGTCTTGTCGGGGATTGGGAACCCTTCGCCACAATGTCCAAAGTTTCAGCGGGATTTCAAAAATGTTGAGAGGAACTCGAAACATGTCAACCTTGGTTTTGAGAATCTCTCCCGGAGTTTGAGAGATTTGGACGTGAAAGGGTACCAGACTTGTCGGGGATTGGGAACCCTTCGCCAGAATGTCCAAAGTTTCAGCGGGATTTCCAAAATGTTGAAAGGAACTCGAAACATGTGAACCTTGGTTTTGAGAATCTCTCCCGTAGTTTGAGAGATTTGGACGTGAAAGGGTACCAGTCTTGTCGGGGATTGGGAACCCTTCGCGAGAATGTCCAAAGTTTCAGCGGGATTTCCAAAATGTTGAGAGGAACTCGAAACATGTCAACCTTGGTTTTGAGAATCTCTCCCGGAGTTTGAGAGATTTGGACGTGAAAGGGTACCAGTCTTGTCGGGGATTGGGAACCCTTCGCCAGAATGTCCAAAGTTTCAGCGGGATTTCCAAAATGTTGAGAGGAACTCGAATCATGTCAACCTTGGTTTTGAGAATCTCTCCCGGAGTATGAGACATTTGGACGTGAAAGGGTACCAGTCTTGTCAGGGATTGGGAACCCTTCGCCAGAATGTCCAAAGTTTCAGCGGGATTTCCAAAATGTTGAGAGGAACTCGAAACATGTCAACCTTGGTTTTGAGAATCTCTCCCGGAGTTTGAGAGATTTGGACGTGAAAGGGTACCAGTCTTGTCGGGGATTGGGAACCCTTCGCGAGAATGTCCAAAGTTTCAGCGGGATTTCCAAAATGTTGAGAGGAACTCGAAACATGTCAACCTTGGTTTTGAGAATCTCTCCCGGAGTTTGAGAGATTTGGACGTGAAAGGGTACCAGTCTTGTCGGGGATTGGGAACCCTTCGCGAGAATGTCCAAAGTTTCAGCGGGATTTCCAAAATGTTGAGAGGAACTCGAAACATGTTCAACCTTGGTTTTGAGAATCTCTCCCGGAGTTTGAGAGATTTGGACGTGAAAGGGTACCAGTCTTGTCGGGGATTGGGAACCCTTCGCGAGAATGTCCAAAGTTTCAGCGGGATTTCCAAAATGTTGAAAGGAACTCGAAACATGTGAACCTTGGTTTTGAGAATCTCTCCCGGAGTTTGAGAGATTTGGACGTGAAAGGGTACCAGTCTTGTCGGGGATTGGGAACCCTTCGCGAGAATGTCCAAAGTTTCAGCGGGATTTCCAAAATGTTGAGAGGAACTCGAAACATGTCAACCTTGGTTTTGAGAATCTCTCCCGGAGTTTGAGAGATTTGGACGTGAAAGGGTACCAGTCTTGTCGGGGATTGGGAACCCTTCGCCAGAATGTCCAAAGTTTCAGCGGGATTTCCAAAATGTTGAGAGGAACTCGAATCATGTCAACCTTGGTTTTGAGAATCTCTCCCGGAGTTTGAGAGATTTGGACGTGAAAGGGTACCAGTCTTGTCGGGGATTGGGAACCCTTCGCCAGAATGTCCAAAGTTTCAGCGGGATTTCCAAAATGTTGAGAGGAACTCGAAACATGTCAACCTTGGTTTTGAGAATCTCTCCCGGAGTTTGAGAGATTTGGACGTGAAAGGGTACCAGTCTTGTCGGGGATTGGGAACCCTTCGCGAGAATGTCCAAAGTTTCAGCGGGATTTCCAAAATGTTGAGAGGAACTCGAAACATGTCAACCTTGGTTTTGAGAATCTCTCCCGGAGTTTGAGAGATTTGGACGTGAAAGGGTACCAGTCTTGTCGGGGATTGGGAACCCTTCGCGAGAATGTCCAAAGTCTCAGCGGGATTTCCAAAATGTTGAGAGGAACTCGAAACATGTCAACCTTGGTTTTGAGAATCTCTCCCGGAGTTTGAGAGATTTGGACGTGAAAGGGTACCAGTCTTATCGGGGATTGGGAACCCTTCGCGAGAATGTCCAAAGTTTCAGCGGGATTTCCAAAATGTTGAGAGGAACTCGAAACATGTCAACCTTGGTTTTGAGAATCTCTCCCGGAGTTTGAGAGATTTGGACGTGAAAGGGTACCAGTCTTGTCGGGGATTGGGAACCCTTCGCGAGAATGTCCAAAGTTTCAACGGGATTTCCAAAATGTTGAGAGGAACTCGAATCATGTCAACCTTGGTTTTGAGAAGCTCTCCCAGAGTTTGAGAGATTTGGACGTGAAAGGGTACCAGTCTTGTCGGGGATTGGGAACCCTTCGCGAGAATGCCCAAAGTTTCAGCGGGATTTCCAAAATGTTGAGAGGAACTCGAAACATGTCAACCTTGGTTTTGAGAATCTCTCCCGGAGTTTGAGACATGTGGACGTGAAAGGGTACCAGTCTTGTCGGGGATTGGGAACCCTTCGCGAGAATGTCCAAAGTTTCAGCGGGATTTCCAAAATGTTGAGAGGAACTCGAAACATGTGAACCTTGGTTTTGAGAATCTCTCCCGGAGTTTGAGAGATTTGGACGTGAAAGGGTACCAGTCTTGTCGGGGATTGGGAACCCTTCGCGAGAATGTCCAAAGTTTCAGCGGGATTTCCAAAATGTTGAGAGGAACTCGAAACATGTCTACCTTGGTTTTGAGAATCTCTCCCGGAGTTTGAGAGATTTGGACGTGAAAGGGTACCAGTCTTGTCGGGGATTGGGAACCCTTCGCCAGAATGTCCAAAGTTTCAGCGGGATTTCCAAAATGTTGAGAGGAACTCGAAACATGTCAACCTCGGTTTTGAGAATCTCTCCCGGAGTTTGAGAGATTTGGACGTGAAAGGGTACCAGTCTTGTCGGGGATTGGGAACCCTTCGCGAGAATGTCCAAAGTTTCAGCGGGATTTCCAAAATGTTGAGAGGAACGCGAAACATGTCAACCTTGGTTTTGAGAATCTCTCCCGGAGTTTGAGAGATTTGGACGTGAAAGGGTACCAGTCTTGTCGGGGATTGGGAACCCTTCGCCAGAATGTCCAAAGTTTCAGCGGGATTTCCAAAATGTTGAGAGGAACTCGAAACATGTCAACCTTGGTTTTGAGAATCTCTCCCGGAGTTTGAGAGATTTGGACGTGAAAGGGTACCAGTCTTGTCGGGGATTGGGAACCCTTCGCGAGAATGTCCAAAGTTTCAGCGGGATTTCCAAAATGTTGAGAGGAACTCGAAACATGTGAACCTTGGTTTTGAGAATCTCTCCCGGAGTTTGAGAGATTTGGACGTGAAAGGGTACCAGTCTTGTCGGGGATTGGGAACCCTTCGCCAGAATGTCCAAAGTTTCAGCGGGATTTCCAAAATGTTGAGAGGAACGCGAAACATGTCAACCTTGGTTTTGAGAATCTCTCCCGGAGTTTGAGAGATTTGGACGTGAAAGGGTACCAGTCTTGTCGGGGATTGGGAACCCTTCGCCAGAATGTCCAAAGTTTCAGCGGGATTTCCAAAATGTTGAGAGGAACTCGAAACATGTGAACCTTGGTTTTGAGAATCTCTCCCGGAGTTTGAGAGATTTGGACGTGAAAGGGTACCAGTCTTGTCGGGGATTGGGAACCCTTCGCGAGAATGTCCAAAGTTTCAGCGGGATTTCCAAAATGTTGAGAGGAACTCGAAACATGTCAACCTTGGTTTTGAGAATCTCTCCCGGAGTTTGAGAGATTTGGACATGAAAGGGTACCAGTCTTGTCGGGGATTGGGAACCCTTCGCCAGAATGTCCAAAGTTTCAGCGGGATTTCCAAAATGTTGAGAGGAACTCGAATCATGTCAACCTTGGTTTTGAGAATCTCTCCCGGAGTTTGAGAGATTTGGACGTGAAAGGGTACCAGTCTTGTCGGGGATTGGGAACCCTTCGCGAGAATGTCCAAAGTTTCAGCGGGATTTCCAAAATGTTGAGAGGAACTCGAAACATGTCAACCTTGGTTTTGAGAATCTCTCCCGGAGTTTGAGAGATTTGGACGTGAAAGGGTACCAGTCTTGTCGGGGATTGGGAACCCTTCGCGAGAATGTCCAAAGTTTCAGCGGGATTTCCAAAATGTTGAGAGGAACTCGAAACATGTCAACCTTGGTTTTGAGAATCTCTCCCGGAGTTTGAGAGATTTGGACGTGAAAGGGTACCAGTCTTGTCGGGGATTGGGAACCCTTCGCGAGAATGTCCAAAGTTTCAGCGGGATTTCCAAAATGTTGAGAGGAACTCGAAACATGTTCAACCTTGGTTTTGAGAATCTCTCCCGGAGTTTGAGAGATTTGGACGTGAAAGGGTACCAGTCTTGTCGGGGATTGGGAACCCTTCGCGAGAATGTCCAAAGTTTCAGCGGGATTTCCAAAATGTTGAGAGGAACTCGAAACATGTCAACCTTGGTTTTGAGAATCTCTCCCGGAGTTTGAGAGATTTGGACGTGAAAGGGTACCAGTCTGGTCGGGGATTGGGAACCCTTCGCCAGAATGTCCAAAGTTTCAACGGGATTTCCAAAATGTTGAGAGGAACTCGAATCATGTCAACCTTGGTTTTGAGAAGCTCTCCCAGAGTTTGAGAGATTTGGACGTGAAAGGGTACCAGTCTTGTCGGGGATTGGGAACCCTTCGCGAGAATGCCCAAAGTTTCAGCGGGATTTCCAAAATGTTGAGAGGAACTCGAAACATGTCAACCTCGGTTTTGAGAATCTCTCCCGGAGTTTGAGAGATTTGGACGTGAAAGGGTACCAGTCTTGTCGGGGATTGGGAACCCTTCGCGAGAATGTCCAAAGTTTCAGCGGGATTTCCAAAATGTTGAGAGGAACTCGAAACATGTCAACCTTGGTTTTGAGAATCTCTCCCGGAGTTTGAGAGATTTGGACGTGAAAGGGTACCAGTCTTGTCGGGGATTGGGAACCCTTCGCCAGAATGTCCAAAGTTTCAGCGGGATTTCCAAAATGTTGAGAGGAACTCGAAACATGTCAACCTTGGTTTTGAGAATCTCTCCCGGAGTTTGAGAGATTTGGACGTGAAAGGGTACCAGTCTTGTCGGGGATTGGGAACCCTTCGCGAGAATGTCCAAAGTTTCAGCGGGATTTCCAAAATGATGAGAGGAACTCGAAACATGTCCACCTTGGTTTTGAGAATCTCTCCCGGAGTTTGAGAGATTTGGACGTGAAAGGGTACCAGTCTTGTCGGGGATTGGGAACCCTTCGCGAGAATGTCCAAAGTTTCAGCGGGATTTCCAAAATGTTGAGAGGAACTCGAAACATGTCAACCTTGGTTTTGAGAATCTCTCCCGGAGTTTGAGAGATTTGGACGTGAAAGGGTACCAGTCTTGTCGGGGATTGGGAACCCTTCGCCAGAATGTCCAAAGTTTCAGCGGGATTTCCAAAATGTTGAGAGGAACGCGAAACATGTCAACCTCGGTTTTGAGAATCTCTCCCGGAGTTTGAGAGATTTGGACGTGAAAGGGTACCAGTCTTGTCGGGGATTGGGAACCCTTCGCCAGAATGTCCAAAGTTTCAGCGGGATTTCCAAAATGTTGAGAGGAACTCGAAACATGTCAACCTTGGTTTTGAGAATCTCTCCCGGAGTTTGAGAGATTTGGACGTGAAAGGGTACCAGTCTTGTCGGGGATTGGGAACCCTTTGCGAGAATGTCCAAAGTTTCAGCGGGATTTCCAAAATGTTGAGAGGAACTCGAAACATGTCAACCTTGGTTTTGAGAATCTCTCCCGGAGTTTGAGAGATTTGGACGTGAAAGGGTACCAGTCTTGTCGGGGATTGGGAACCCTTCGCCAGAATGCCCAAAGTTTCAGCGGGATTTCCAAAATGTTGAGAGGAACTCGAAACATGTCAACCTTGGTTTTGAGAATCTCTCCCGGAGTTTGAGAGATTTGGACGTGAAAGGGTACCAGTCTTGTCGGGGATTGGGAACCCTTCGCCAGAATGTCCAAAGTTTCAGCGGGATTTCCAAAATGTTGAGAGGAACTCGAATCATGTCAACCTTGGTTTTGAGAATCTCTCCCGGAGTTTGAGAGATTTGGACGTGAAAGGGTACCAGTCTTGTCGGGGATTGGGAACCCTTCGCGAGAATGTCCAAAGTTTCAGCGGGATTTCCAAAATGTTGAGAGGAACTCGAAACATGTCAACCTTGGTTTTGAGAATCTCTCCCGGAGTTTGAGAGATTTGGACGTGAAAGGGTACCAGTCTTGTCGGGGATTGGGAACCCTTCGCGAGAATGTCCAAAGTTTCAGCGGGATTTCCAAAATGTTGAGAGGAACTCGAAACATGTTCAACCTTGGTTTTGAGAATCTCTCCCGGAGTTTGAGAGATTTGGACGTGAAAGGGTACCACTCTTGTTCGGGATTGGGAACCCTTCGCGAGAATGTCCAAAGTTTCAGCGGGATTTCCAAAATGTTGAGAGGAACTCGAAACATGTCAACCTTGGTTTTGAGAATCTCTCCCGGAGTTTGAGAGATTTGGACGTGAAAGGGTACCAGTCTTGTCGGGGATTGGGAACCCTTCGCGAGAATGTCCAAAGTTTCAACGGGATTTCCAAAATGTTGAGAGGAACTCGAATCATGTCAGCCTTGGTTTTGAGAAGCTCTCCCAGAGTTTGAGAGATTTGGACGTGAAAGGGTACCAGTCTTGTCGGGGATTGGGAACCCTTCGCGAGAATGCCCAAAGTTTCAGCGGGATTTCCAAAATGTTGAGAGGAACTCGAAACGTGTCAACCTCGGTTTTGAGAATCTCTCCCGGAGTTTGAGAGATTTGGACGTGAAAGGGTACCAGTCTTGTCGGGGATTGGGAACCCTTCGCCAGAATGTCCAAAGTTTCAGCGGGATTTCCAAAATGGTGAGAGGAACTCGAAACATGTCAACCTTGGTTTTGAGAATCTCTCCCGGAGTTTGAGAGATTTGGACGTGAAAGGGTACCAGTCTTGTCGGGGATTGGGAACCCTTCGCCAGAATGTCCAACGTTTCAGCGGGATTTCCAAAATGTTGAGAGGAACTCGAAACATGTCAGCCTTGGTTTTGAGAATCTCTCCCGGAGTTTGAGAGATTTGGACGTGAAAGGGTACCAGTCTTGTCGGGGATTGGGAACCCTTCGCGAGAATGTCCAAAGTTTCAGCGGGATTTCCAAAATGTTGAGAGGAACTCGAAACATGTCAACCTTGGTTTTGAGAATCTCTCCCGGAGTTTGAGAGATTTGGACGTGAAAGGGTACCAGTCTTGTCGGGGATTGGGAACCCTTCGCGAGAATGTCCAAAGTTTCAGCGGGATTTCCAAAATGTTGAGCGGAACTCAAAACATGTCAACCTTGATTTTGAGAATCTCTCCCGGAGTTTGAGAGATTTGGACGTGAAAGGTTAACAGTCTTGTCGGGGATTGGGAACCCTTCGCGAGAATGTCCAAAGTTTCAGCGGGATTTCCAAAATGTTGAGAGGAACTCGAAACATGTCAACCTTGGTTTTGAGAATCTCTCCCGGAGTTTGAGAGATTTGGACGTGAAAGGGTACCACTCTTGTTCGGGATTGGGAACCCTTCGCGAGAATGTCCAAAGTTTCAGCGGGATTTCCAAAATGTTGAGAGGAACTCGAAACATGTCAACCTCGGTTTTGAGAATCTCTCCCGGAGTTTGAGAGATTTGGACGTGAAAGGGTACCAGTCTTGTCGGGGATTGGGAACCCTTCGCCAGAAGGTCCAAAGTTTCAGCGGGATTTCGAAAATGTTGAAAGGAACTCGAAACATGTGAACCTCGGTTTTGAGAATCTCTCCCGGAGTTTGAGAGATTTGGACGTGAAAGGGTACCAGTCTTGTCGGGGATTGGGAACCCTTCGCGAGAATGTCCAAAGTTTCAGCAGGGTTTCCAAAATGTTGAGAGGAACTCGAAACATGTCAACCTTGGTTTTGAGAATCTCTCCCGGAGTTTGAGAGATTTGGACGTGAAAGGGTACCAGTCTTGTCGGGGATTGGGAACCCTTCGCGAGAATGTCCAAAGTTTCAGCGGGATTTCCAAAATGTTGAGAGGAACTCGAAACATGTCAACCTTGGTTTTGAGAATCTCTCCCGGAGTTTGAGAGATTTGGACGTGAAAGGGTACCAGTCTTGTCGGGGATTGGGAACCCTTCGCCAGAATGTCCAAAGTTTCAGCGGGATTTCCAAAATGTTGAGAGGAACTCGAAACATGTCAACCTTGGTTTTGAGAATCTCTCCCGGAGTTTGAGAGATTTGGACGTGAAAGGGTACCAGTCTTGTCGGGGATTGGGAACCCTTCGCGAGAATGTCCAAAGTTTCAGCGGGATTTCCAAAATGTTGAGCGGAACTCAAAACATGTCAACCTTGATTTTGAGAATCTCTCCCGGAGTTTGAGAGATTTGGACGTGAAAGGTTAACAGTCTTGTCGGGGATTGGGAACCCTTCGCGAGAATGTCCAAAGTTTCAGCGGGATTTCCAAAATGTTGAGAGGAACTCGAAACATGTCAACCTTGGTTTTGAGAATCTCTCCCGGAGTTTGAGAGATTTGGACGTGAAAGGGTACCACTCTTGTTCGGGATTGGGAACCCTTCGCGAGAATGTCCAAAGTTTCAGCGGGATTTCCAAAATGTTCAGAGGAACTCGAAACATGTCAACCTCGGTTTTGAGAATCTCTCCCGGAGTTTGAGAGATTTGGACGTGAAAGGGTACCAGTCTTGTCGGGGATTGGGAACCCTTCGCGAGAATGTCCAAAGTTTCAGCAGGGTTTCCAAAATGTTGAGAGGAACTCGAAACATGTCAACCTTGGTTTTGAGAATCTCTCCCGGAGTTTGAGAGATTTGGACGTGAAAGGGTACCAGTCTTGTCGGGGATTGGGAACCCTTCGCGAGAATGTCCAAAGTTTCAGCGGGATTTCCAAAATGTTGAGAGGAACTCGAAACATGTCAACCTTGGTTTTGAGAATCTCTCCCGGAGTTTGAGAGATTTGGACGTGAAAGGGTACCAGTCTTGTCGGGGATTGGGAACCCTTCGCGAGAATGTCCAAAGTTTCAGCGGGATTTCCAAAATGTTGAGAGGAACTCGAAACATGTTCAACCTTGGTTTTGAGAATCTCTCCCGGAGTTTGAGAGATTTGGACGTGAAAGGGTACCAGTCTTGTCGGGGATTGGGAACCCTTCGCGAGAATGTCCAAAGTTTCAGCGGGATTTCCAAAATGTTGAAAGGAACTCGAAACATGTGATCCTTGGTTTTGAGAATCTCTCCCGGAGTTTGAGAGATTTGGACGTGAAAGGGTACCAGTCTTGTCGGGGATTGGGAACCCTTCGCGAGAATGTCCAAAGTTTCAGCGGGATTTCCAAAATGTTGAGAGGAACTCGAAACATGTCAACCTTGGTTTTGAGAATCTCTCCCGGAGTTTGAGAGATTTGGACGTGAAAGGGTACCAGTCTTGTCGGGGATTGGGAACCCTTTGCCAGAATGTCCAAAGTTTCAGCGGGATTTCCAAAATATTGAGAGGAACTCGAATCATGTCAACCTTGGTTTTGAGAATCTCTCCCGGAGTTTGAGAGATTTGGACGTGAAAGGGTACCAGTCTTGTCGGGGATTGGGAACCCTTCGCCAGAATGTCCAAAGTTTCAGCGGGATTTCCAAAATGTTGAGAGGAACTCGAAACATGTCAACCTTGGTTTTGAGAATCTCTCCCGGAGTTTGAGAGATTTGGACGTGAAAGGGTACCAGTCTTGTCGGGGATTGGGAACCCTTCGCGAGAATGTCCAAAGTTTCAGCGGGATTTCCAAAATGTTGAGAGGAACTCGAAACATGTCAACCTTGGTTTTGAGAATCTCTCCCGGAGTTTGAGAGATTTGGACGTGAAAGGGTACCAGTCTTGTCGGGGATTGGGAACCCTTCGCCAGAATGTCCAAAGTTTCAGCGGGATTTCCAAAATGTTGAGAGGAACTCGAAACATGTCAACCTTGGTTTTGAGAATCTCTCCCGGAGTTTGAGAGATTTGGACGTGAAAGGGTACCACTCTTGTTCGGGATTGGGAACCCTTCGCGAGAATGTCCAAAGTTTCAGCGGGATTTCCAAAATGTTGAGAGGAACTCGAAACATGTCAACCTCGGTTTTGAGAATCTCTCCCGGAGTTTGAGAGATTTGGACGTGAAAGGGTACCAGTCTTGTCGGGGATTGGGAACCCTTCGCCAGAAGGTCCAAAGTTTCAGCGGGATTTCCAAAATGTTGAAAGGAACTCGAAACATGTGAACCTCGGTTTTGAGAATCTCTCCCGGAGTTTGAGAGATTTGGACGTGAAAGTGTACCAGTCTTGTCGGGGATTGGGAACCCTTCGCGAGAATGTCCAAAGTTTCAGCAGGATTTCCAAAATGTTGAGAGGAACTCGAAACATGTCAACCTTGGTTTTGAGAATCTCTCCCGGAGTTTGAGAGATTTGGACGTGAAAGGGTACCAGTCTTGTCGGGGATTGGGAACCCTTCGCGAGAATGTCCAAAGTTTCAACGGGATTTCCAAAATGTTGAGAGGAACTCGAATCATGTCAACCTTGGTTTTGAGAAGCTCTCCCAGAGTTTGAGAGATTTGGACGTGAAAGGGTACCAGTCTTGTCGGGGATTGGGAACCCTTCGCGAGAATGCCCAAAGTTTCAGCGGGATTTCCAAAATGTTGAGAGGAACTCGAAACATGTCAACCTCGGTTTTGAGAATCTCTCCCGGAGTTTGAGAGATTTGGACGTGAAAGGGTACCAGTCTTGTCGGGGATTGGGAACCCTTCGCGAGAATGTCCAAAGTTTCAGCGGGATTTCCAAAATGTTGAGAGGAACTCGAAACATGTCAACCTTGGTTTTGAGAATCTCTCCCGGAGTTTGAGAGATTTGGACGTGAAAGGGTACCAGTCTTGTCGGGGATTGGGAACCCTTCGCGAGAATGTCCAAAGTTTCAGCGGGATTTCCAAAATGTTGAGAGGAACTCGAAACATGTCAACCTTGGTTTTGAGAATCTCTCCCGGAGTTTGAGAGATTTGGACGTGAAAGGGTACCAGTCTTGTCGGGGATTGGGAACCCTTCGCGAGAATGTCCAAAGTTTCAGCGGGATTTCCAAAATGTTGAGAGGAACTCGAAACATGTTCAACCTTGGTTTTGAGAATCTCTCCCGGAGTTTGAGAGATTTGGACGTGAAAGGGTACCAGTCTTGTCGGGGATTGGGAACCCTTCGCGAGAATGTCCAAAGTTTCAGCGGGATTTCCAAAATGTTGAGAGGAACTCGAAACATGTCAACCTTGGTTTTGAGAATCTCTCCCGGAGTTTGAGAGATTTGGACGTGAAAGTGTACCAGTCTTGTCGGGGATTGGGAACCCTTCGCGAGAATGTCCAAAGTTTCAGCGGGATTTCCAAAATGTTGAGAGGAACTCGAAACATGTCAACCTTGGTTTTGAGAATCTCTCCCGGAGTTTGAGAGATTTGGACGTGAAAGGGTACCAGTCTTGTCGGGGATTGGGAACCCTTCGCCAGAATGTCCAAAGTTTCAACGGGATTTCCAAAATGTTGAGAGGAACTCGAATCATGTCAACCTTGGTTTTGAGAAGCTCTCCCAGAGTTTGAGAGATTTGGACGTGAAAGGGTACCAGTCTTGTCGGGGATTGGGAACCCTTCCTGAGAATGCCCAGAGTTTCAGCGGGATTTCCAAAATGTTGAGAGGAACTCGAAACATGTCAACCTCGGTTTTGAGAATCTCTCCCGGAGTTTGAGAGATTTGGACGTGAAAGGGTACCAGTCTTGTCGGGGATTGGGAAGCCTTCGCGAGAATGTCCAAAGTTTCAGCGGGATTTCCAAAATGTTGAGAGGAACTCGAAACATGTCAACCTTGGTTTTGAGAATCTCTCCCGGAGTTTGAGAGATTTGGACGTGAAAGGGTACCAGTCTTGTCGGGGATTGGGAACCCTTCGCGAGAATGTCCAAAGTTTCAACGGGATTTCCAAAATGTTGAGATGAACTCGAATCATGTCAACCTTGGTTTTGAGAAGCTCTCCCAGAGTTTGAGAGATTTGGACGTGAAAGGGTACCAGTCTTGTCGGGGATTGGGAACCCTTCGCCAGAATGCCCAAAGTTTCAGCGGGATTTCCAAAATGTTGAGAGGAACTCGAAACGTGTCAACCTCGGTTTTGAGAATCTCTCCCGGAGTTTGAGAGATTTGGACGTGAAAGGGTACCAGTCTTGTCGGGGATTGGGAACCCTTCGCCAGAATGTCCAAAGTTTCAGCGGGATTTCCAAAATGTTGAGAGGAACTCGAAACATGTCAACCTTGGTTTTGAGAATCTCTCCCGGAGTTTGAGAGATTTGGACGTGAAAGGGTACCAGTCTTGTCGGGGATTGGGAACCCTTCGCGAGAATGTCCAAAGTTTCAGCGGGATTTCCAAAATGTTGAGAGGAACTCGAAACATGTCAACCTTGGTTTTGAGAATCTCTCCCGGAGTTTGAGAGATTTGGACGTGAAAGGGTACCAGTCTTGTCGGGGATTGGGAACCCTTCGCGAGAATGTCCAAAGTTTCAGCGGGATTTCCAAAATGTTGAGAGGAACTCGAAACATGTGAACCTTGGTTTTGAGAATCTCTCCCGGAGTTTGAGAGATTTGGACGTGAAAGGGTACCAGTCTTGTCGGGGATTGGGAACCCTTCGCCAGAATGTCCAAAGTTTCAACGGGATTTCCAAAATGTTGAGAGGAACTCGAATCATGTCAACCTTGGTTTTGAGAAGCTCTCCCAGAGTTTGAGAGATTTGGACGTGAAAGGGTACCAGTCTTGTCGGGGATTGGGAACCCTTCCTGAGAATGCCCAGAGTTTCAGCGGGATTTCCAAAATGTTGAGAGGAACTCGAAACATGTCAACCTTGGTTTTGAGAATCTCTCCCGGAGTTTGAGAGATTTGGACGTGAAAGGGTACCAGTCTTGTCGGGGATTGGGAAGCCTTCGCGAGAATGTCCAAAGTTTCAGCGGGATTTCCAAAATGTTGAGAGGAACTCGAAACATGTCAACCTTGGTTTTGAGAATCTCTCCCGGAGTTGGAGAGATTTGGACGTGAAAGGGTACCAGTCTTGTCGGGGATTGGGAACCCTTCGCGAGAATGTCCAAAGTTTCAACGGGATTTCCAAAATGTTGAGATGAACTCGAATCATGTCAACCTTGGTTTTGAGAATCTCTCCCGGAGTTTGAGAGATTTGGACGTGAAAGGGTACCAGTCTTGTCGGGGATTGGGAACCCTTCGCCAGAATGCCCAAAGTTTCAGCGGGATTTCCAAAATGTTGAGAGGAACTCGAAACGTGTCAACCTCGGTTTTGAGAATCTCTCCCGGAGTTTGAGAGATTTGGACGTGAAAGGGTACCAGTCTTGTCGGGGATTGGGAACCCTTCGCCAGAATGTCCAAAGTTTCAGCGGGATTTCCAAAATGTTGAGAGGAACTCGAAACATGTCAACCTTGGTTTTGAGAATCTCTCCCGGAGTTTGAGAGATTTGGACGTGAAAGGGTACCAGTCTTGTCGGGGATTGGGAACCCTTCGCGAGAATGTCCAAAGTTTCAGCGGGATTTCCAAAATGTTGAGAGGAACTCGAAACATGTCAACCTTGGTTTTGAGAATCTCTCCCGGAGTTTGAGAGATTTGGACGTGAAAGGGTACCAGTCTTGTCGGGGATTGGGAACCCTTCGCGAGAATGTCCAAAGTTTCAGCGGGATTTCCAAAATGTTGAGAGGAACTCGAAACATGTGAACCTTGGTTTTGAGAATCTCTCCCGGAGTTTGAGAGATTTGGACGTGAAAGGGTACCAGTCTTGTCGGGGATTGGGAACCCTTCGCGAGAATGTCCAAAGTTTCAGCGGGATTTCCAAAATGTTGAGAGGAACTCGAAACATGTCAACCTTGGTTTTGAGAATCTCTCCCGGAGTTTGAGAGATTTGGACGTGAAAGGGTACCAGTCTTGTCGGGGATTGGGAACCCTTCGCCAGAATGTCCAAAGTTTCAGCGGGATTTCCAAAATGTTGAGAGGAACTCGAAACATGTCAGCCTTGGTTTTGAGAATCTCTCCCGGAGTTTGAGAGATTTGGACGTGAAAGGGTACCAGTCTTGTCGGGGATTGGGAACCCTTCGCGAGTATGTCCAAAGTTTCAGCGGGATTTCCAAAATGTTGAGAGGAACTCGAATCATGTCAACCTTGGTTTTGAGAATCTCTCCCGGAGTTTGAGAGATTTGGACGTGAAAGGGTACCAGTCTTGTCGGGGATTGGGAACCCTTCGCGAGAATGTCCAAAGTTTCAGCGGGATTTCCAAAATGTTGAGAGGAACTCAAAACATGTCAACCTTGATTTTGAGAATCTCTCCCGGAGTTTGAGAGATTTGGACGTGAAAGGGTAACAGTCTTGTCGGGGATTGGGAACCCTTCGCGAGAATGTCCAAAGTTTCAGCGGGATTTCCAAAATGTTGAGAGGAACTCGAAACATGTCAACCTTGGTTTTGAGAATCTCTCCCGGAGTTTGAGAGATTTGGACGTGAAAGGGTACCAGTCTTGTCGGGGATTGGGAACCCTTCGCGAGAATGTCCAAAGTTTCAGCGGGATTTCCAAAATGTTGAGAGGAACTCGAAACATGTCAACCTTGGTTTTGAGAATCTCTCCCGGAGTTTGAGAGATTTGGACGTGAAAGGGTACCACTCTTGTTCGGGATTGGGAACCCTTCGCGAGAATGTCCAAAGTTTCAGCGGGATTTCCAAAATGTTGAGAGGAACTCGAAACATGTCAACCTTGGTTTTGAGAATCTCTCCCGGAGTTTGAGAGATTTGGACGTGAAAGTGTACCAGTCTTGTCGGGGATTGATAACCCTTCGCGAGAATGTCCAAAGTTTCAGCGGGTTTCCAAAATGTTGAGAGGAACTCGAAACATGTCAACCTTGCTTTTGAGAATCTCTCCCGGAGTTTGAGAGATTTGGACGTGAAAGGGTACCAGTCTTGTCGGGGATTGGGAACCCTTCGCGAGAATGTCCAAAGTTTCAGCGGGATTTCCAAAATGTTGAGAGGAACTCGAAACATGTGAACATTGGTTTTGAGAATCTCTCCCGGAGTTTGAGAGATTTGGACGTGAAAGGGTACCAGTCTTGTCGGGGATTGGGAACCCTTCGCGAGAATGTCCAAAGTTTCAGCGGGATTTCCAAAATGTTGAGAGGAACTCGAAACATGTCAGCCTTGGTTTTGAGAATCTCTCCCGGAGTTTGAGAGATTTGGACGTGAAAGGGTACCAGTCTTGTCGGGGATTGGGAACCCTTCGCGAGAATGTCCAAAGTTTCAGCGGGATTGCCAAAATGTTGAAAGGAACTCGAAACATGTCTACCTTGGTTTTGAGAATCTCTCCCGGAGTTTGAGAGATTTGGACGTGAAAGGGTACCAGTCTTGTCGGGGATTGGGAACCCTTCGCGAGAATGTCCAGAGTTTCAGCGGGATTTCCAAAATGTTGAGTGGAACTCGAAACATGTCAACCTTGGTTTTGAGAATCTCTCCCGGAGTTTGAGAGATTTGGACGTGAAAGGGTACCAGTCTTGTCGGGGATTGGGAACCCTTCGCCAGAATGTCCAAAGTTTCAGCGGGATTGCCAAAATGTTGAAAGGAACTCGAATCATGTCAACCTTGGTTTTGAGAATCTCTCCCGGAGTTTGAGAGATTTGGACGTGAAAGGGTACCAGTCTTGTCGGGGATTGGGAACCCTTCGCCAGAATGCCCAAAGTTTCAGCGGGATTTCCAAAATGTTGAAAGGAACTCGAAACATGTCAACCTCGGTTTTGAGAATCTCTCCCAGAGTTTGAGAGATTTGGACGTGAAAGGGTACCAGTCTTGTCGGGGATTGGGAACCCTTCGCGAGAATGTCCAAAGTTTCAGCGGGATTTCCAAAATGTTGAGAGGAACTCGAAACATGTCAACCTTGGTTTTGAGAATCTCTCCCGGAGTTTGAGAGATTTGGACGTGAAAGGGTACCAGTCTTGTCGGGGATTGGGAACCCTTCGCGAGAATGTCCAAAGTTTCAGCGGGATTTCCAAAATGTTGAGAGGAACTCGAAACATGTCAACCTTGGTTTTGAGAATCTCTCCCGGAGTTTGAGAGATTTGGACGTGAAAGGGTACCAGTCTTGTCGGGGATTGGGAACCCTTCGCGAGAATGTCCAAAGTTTCAGCGGGATTTCCAAAATGTTGAGAGGAACTCGAAACATGTCAACCTCGGTTTTGAGAATCTCTCCCGGAGTTTGAGAGATTTGGACGTGAAAGGGTACCAGTCTTGTCGGGGATTGGGAACCCTTCGCCAGAATGTCCAAAGTTTCAGCGGGATTTCCAAAATGTTGAGAGGAACTCGAAACATGTCAACCTTGGTTTTGAGAATCTCTCCCGGAGTTTGAGAGATTTGGACGTGAAAGGGTACCACTCTTGTTCGGGATTGGGAACCCTTCGCGAGAATGTCCAAAGTTTCAGCGGGATTTCCAAAATGTTGAGAGGAACTCGAAACATGTCAACCTTGGTTTTGAGAATCTCTCCCGGAGTTTGAGAGATTTGGACGTGAAAGTGTACCAGTCTTGTCGGGGATTGATAACCCTTCGCGAGAATGTCCAAAGTTTCAGCGGGTTTCCAAAATGTTGAGAGGAACTCGAAACATGTCAACCTTGCTTTTGAGAATCTCTCCCGGAGTTTGAGAGATTTGGACGTGAAAGGGTACCAGTCTTGTCGGGGATTGGGAACCCTTCGCGAGAATGTCCAAAGTTTCAGCGGGATTTCCAAAATGTTGAGAGGAACTCGAAACATGTGAACATTGGTTTTGAGAATCTCTCCCGGAGTTTGAGAGATTTGGACGTGAAAGGGTACCAGTCTTGTCGGGGATTGGGAACCCTTCGCGAGAATGTCCAAAGTTTCAGCGGGATTTCCAAAATGTTGAGAGGAACTCGAAACATGTCAGCCTTGGTTTTGAGAATCTCTCCCGGAGTTTGAGAGATTTGGACGTGAAAGGGTACCAGTCTTGTCGGGGATTGGGAACCCTTCGCGAGAATGTCCAAAGTTTCAGCGGGATTGCCAAAATGTTGAAAGGAACTCGAAACATGTCTACCTTGGTTTTGAGAATCTCTCCCGGAGTTTGAGAGATTTGGACGTGAAAGGGTACCAGTCTTGTCGGGGATTGGGAACCCTTCGCGAGAATGTCCAGAGTTTCAGCGGGATTTCCAAAATGTTGAGTGGAACTCGAAACATGTCAACCTTGGTTTTGAGAATCTCTCCCGGAGTTTGAGAGATTTGGACGTGAAAGGGTACCAGTCTTGTCGGGGATTGGGAACCCTTCGCCAGAATATCCAAAGTTTCAGCGGGATTGCCAAAGTGTTGAAAGGAACTCGAATCATGTCAACCTTGGTTTTGAGAATCTCTCCCGGAGTTTGAGAGATTTGGACGTGAAAGGGTACCAGTCTTGTCGGGGATTGGGAACCCTTCGCCAGAATGCCCAAAGTTTCAGCGGGATTTCCAAAATGTTGAAAGGAACTCGAAACATGTCAACCTCGGTTTTGAGAATCTCTCCCAGAGTTTGAGAGATTTGGACGTGAAAGGGTACCAGTCTTGTCGGGGATTGGGAACCCTTCGCGAGAATGTCCAAAGTTTCAGCGGGATTTCCAAAATGTTGAGAGGAACTCGAAACATGTCAACCTTGGTTTTGAGAATCTCTCCCGGAGTTTGAGAGATTTGGACGTGAAAGGGTACCAGTCTTGTCGGGGATTGGGAACCCTTCGCGAGAATGTCCAAAGTTTCAGCGGGATTTCCAAAATGTTGAGAGGAACTCGAAACATGTCAACCTTGGTTTTGAGAATCTCTCCCGGAGTTTGAGAGATTTGGACGTGAAAGGGTACCAGTCTTGTCGGGGATTGGGAACCCTTCGCCAGAATGCCCAAAGTTTCAGCGGGATTTCCAAAATGTTGAGAGGAACTCGAAACATGTCAACCTTGGTTTTGAGAATATCTCTCGGAGTTTGAGAGATTTGGACGTGAAAGGGTACCAGTCTTGTCGGGGATTGGGAACCCTTCGCCAGAATGTCCAAAGTTTCAGCGGGATTTCCAAAATGTTGAGAGGAACTCGAAACATGTCAACCTTGGTTTTGAGAATCTCTCCCGGAGTTTGAGAGATTTGGACATGAAAGGGTACCAGTCTTGTCGGGGATTGGGAACCCTTCGCCAGAATGCCCAAAGTTTCAGCGGGATTTCCAAAATGTTGAGAGGAACTCGAAACATGTCAACCTTGGTTTTGAGAATATCTCTCGGAGTTTGAGAGATTTGGACGTGAAAGGGTACCAGTCTTGTCGGGGATTGGGAACCCTTCGCCAGAATGTCCAAAGTTTCAGCGGGATTTCCAAAATGTTGAGAGGAACGCGAAACATGTCAACCTTGGTTTTGAGAATCTCTCCCGGAGTTTGAGAGATTTGGACGTGAAAGGGTACCAGTCTTGTCGGGGATTGGGAACCCTTCGCGAGAATGTCCAAAGTTTCAGCGGGATTTCCAAAATGTTGAGAGGAACTCGAAACATGTCAACCTCGGTTTTGAGAATCTCTCCCGGAGTTTGAGAGATTTGGACGTGAAAGGGTACCAGTCTTGTCGGGGATTGATAACCCTTCGCGAGAATGTCCAAAGTTTCAGCGGGTTTCCAAAATGTTGAGAGGAACTCGAAACATGTCAACCTTGCTTTTGAGAATCTCTCCCGGAGTTTGAGAGATTTGGACGTGAAAGGGTACCAGTCTTGTCGGGGATTGGGAACCCTTCGCGAGAATGTCCAAAGTTTCAGCGGGATTTCCAAAATGTTGAAAGGAACTCGAAACATGTGAACATTGGTTTTGAGAATCTCACCCGGAGTTTGAGAGATTTGGACGTGAAAGGGTACCAGTCTTGTCGGGGATTGGGAACCCTTCGCGAGAATGTCCAAAGTTTCAGCGGGATTTCCAAAATGTTGAGAGGAACTCGAAACATGTCAGCCTTGGTTTTGAGAATCTCTCCCGGAGTTTGAGAGATTTGGACGTGAAAGGGTACCAGTCTTGTCGGGGATTGGGAACCCTTCGCGAGAATGTCCAAAGTTTCAGCGGGATTGCCAAAATGTTGAAAGGAACTCGAAACATGTCTACCTTGGTTTTGAGAATCTCTCCCGGAGTTTGAGAGATTTGGACGTGAAAGGGTACCAGTCTTGTCGGGGATTGGGAACCCTTCGCGAGAATGTCCAGAGTTTCAGCGGGATTTCCAAAATGTTGAGTGGAACTCGAAACATGTCAACCTTGGTTTTGAGAATCTCTCCCGGAGTTTGAGAGATTTGGACGTGAAAGGGTACCAGTCTTGTCGGGGATTGGGAACCCTTTGCGAGAATGTCCAAAGTTTCAGCGGGATTTCCAAAATGTTGAGAGGAACTCGAAACATGTCAACCTTGGTTTTGAGAATCTCTCCCGGAGTTTGAGAGATTTGGACGTGAAAGGGTACCAGTCGTGTCGGGGATTGGGAACCCTTCGCCAGAATGTCCAAAGTTTCAGCGGGATTTCCAAAATGTTTAAAGGAACTCGAAACATGTGAACCTTGGTTTTGAGAATCTCTCCCGGAGTTTGAGAGATTTGGACGTGAAAGGGTACCAGTCTTGTCGGGGATTGGGAACCCTTCGCCAGAATGTCCAAAGTTTCAGCGGGATTGCCAAAATGTTGAAAGGAACTCGAATCATGTCAACCTTGGTTTTGAGAATCTCTCCCGGAGTTTGAGAGATTTGGACGTGAAAGGGTACCAGTCTTGTCGGGGATTGGGAACCCTTCGCCAGAATGCCCAAAGTTTCAGCGGGATTTCCAAAATGTTGAAAGGAACTCGAAACATGTCAACCTCGGTTTTGAGAATCTCTCCCAGAGTTTGAGAGGTTTGGACGTGAAAGGGTACCAGTCTTGTCGGGGATTGGGAACCCTTCGCGAGAATGTCCAAAGTTTCAGCGGGATTTCCAAAATGTTGAGAGGAACTCGAAACATGTCAACCTTGGTTTTGAGAATCTCTCCCGGAGTTTGAGAGATTTGGACGTGAAAGGGTACCAGTCTTGTCGGGGATTGGGAACCCTTCGCGAGAATGTCCAAAGTTTCAGCGGGATTTCCAAAATGTTGAGAGGAACTCGAAACATGTCAACCTTGGTTTTGAGAATCTCTCCCGGAGTTTGAGAGATTTGGACGTGAAAGGGTACCAGTCTTGTCGGGGATTGGGAACCCTTCGCCAGAATGCCCAAAGTTTCAGCGGGATTTCCAAAATGTTGAGAGGAACTCGAAACATGTCAACCTTGGTTTTGAGAATATCTCTCGGAGTTTGAGAGATTTGGACGTGAAAGGGTACCAGTCTTGTCGGGGATTGGGAACCCTTCGCCAGAATGTCCAAAGTTTCAGCGGGATTTCCAAAATGTTGAGAGGAACTCGAAACATGTCAACCTTGGTTTTGAGAATCTCTCCCGGAGTTTGAGAGATTTGGACGTGAAAGGGTACCAGTCTTGTCGGGGATTGGGAACCCTTCGCCAGAATGCCCAAAGTTTCAGCGGGATTTCCAAAATGTTGAGAGGAACTCGAAACATGTCAACCTTGGTTTTGAGAATATCTCTCGGAGTTTGAGAGATTTGGACGTGAAAGGGTACCAGTCTTGTCGGGGATTGGGAACCCTTCGCCAGAATGTCCAAAGTTTCAGCGGGATTTCCAAAATGTTGAGAGGAACGCGAAACATGTCAACCTTGGTTTTGAGAATCTCTCCCGGAGTTTGAGAGATTTGGACGTGAAAGGGTACCAGTCTTGTCGGGGATTGGGAACCCTTCGCCAGAATGTCCAAAGTTTCAGCAAGATTTCCAAAATGTTGAGAGGAACTCGAAACATGTCAACCTTGGTTTTGAGAATCTCTCCCGGAGTTTGAGAGATTTGGACGTGAAAGGGTACCAGTCTTGTCGGGGATTGGGAATCCTTCGCGAGAATGTCCAAAGTTTCAGCGGGATTTCCAAAATGTTGAGAGGAACTCGAAACATGTGAACCTTGGTTTTGAGAATCTCTCCCGGAGTTTGAGAGATTTGGACGTGAAAGGGTACCAGTCTTGTCGGGGATTGGGAACCCTTCGCCAGAATGTCCAAAGTTTCAGCGGGATTTCCAAAATGTTGAGAGGAACTCGAATCATGTCAACCTTGGTTTTGAGAATCTCTCCCGGAGTTTGAGAGATTTGGACGTGAAAGGGTACCAGTCTTGTCGGGGATTGGGAACCCTTTGCGAGAATGTCCAAAGTTTCAGCGGGATTTCCAAAATGTTGAGAGGAACTCGAAACATGTCAACCTTGGTTTTGAGAATCTCTCCCGGAGTTTGAGAGATTTGGACGTGAAAGGGTACCAGTCTTGTCGGGGATTGGGAACCCTTCGCGAGAATGTCCAAAGTTTCAGCGGGATTTCCAAAATGTTGAGAGGAACTCGAAACATGTCAACCTCGGTTTTGAGAATCTCTCACGGAGTTTGAGAGATTTGGACGTGAAAGGGTACCAGTCTTGTCGGGGATTGGGAACCCTTCGCCAGAATGTCCAAAGTTTCAGCGGGATTTCCAAAATGTTGAGAGGAACTCGAAACATGTCAACCTTGGTTTTGAGAATCTCTCCCGGAGTTTGAGAGATTTGGACGTGAAAGGGTACCAGTCTTGTCGGGGATTGGGAACCCTTTGCGAGAATGTCCAAAGTTTCAGCGGGATTTCCAAAATGTTGAGAGGAACTCGAAACATGTCAACCTTGGTTTTGAGAATCTCTCCCGGAGTTTGAGAGATTTGGACGTGAAAGGGTACCAGTCTTGTCGGGGATTGGGAACCCTTCGCGAGAATGTCCAAAGTTTCAGCGGGATTTCCAAAATGTTGAGAGGAACTCGAAACATGTCAACCTTGGTTTTGAGAATCTCTCCCGGAGTTTGAGAGATTTGGACGTGAAAGGGTACCAGTCTGGTCGGGGATTGGGAACCCTTCGCCAGAATGTCCAAAGTTTCAGCGGGATTTCCAAAATGTTGAAAGGAACTCGAAACATGTCAACCTTGGTTTTGAGAATCTCTCCCGGAGTTTGAGAGATTTGGACGTGAAAGGGTACCAGTCTTGTCGGGGATTGGGAACCCTTCGCCAGAATGTCCAAAGTTTCAGCGGGATTTCCAAAATGTTGAGAGGAACTCGAAACATGTCAACCTTGGTTTTGAGAATCTCTCCCGGAGTTTGAGAGATTTGGACGTGAAAGGGTACCAGTCTTGTCGGGGATTGGGAACCCTTTGCGAGAATGTCCAAAGTTTCAGCAAGATTTCCAAAATGTTGAGAGGAACTCGAAACATGTCAACCTTGGTTTTGAGAATCTCTCCCGGAGTTTGAGAGATTTGGACGTGAAAGGGTACCAGTCTTGTCGGGGATTGGGAACCCTTCGCGAGAATGTCCAAAGTTTCAGCGGGATTTCCAAAATGTTGAGAGGAACTCGAAACATGTCAACCTCGGTTTTGAGAATCTCTCCCGGAGTTTGAGAGATTTGGACGTGAAAGGGTACCAGTCTTGTCGGGGATTGGGAACCCTTCGCCAGAATGTCCAAAGTTTCAGCGGGATTTCCAAAATGTTGAGAGGAACTCGAAACATGTCAACCTTGGTTTTGAGAATCTCTCCCGGAGTTTGAGAGATTTGGACGTGAAAGGGTACCAGTCTTGTCGGGGATTGGGAACCCTTTGCGAGAATGTCCAAAGTTTCAGCGGGATTTCCAAAATGTTGAGAGGAACTCGAAACATGTCAACCTTGGTTTTGAGAATCTCTCCCGGAGTTTGAGAGATTTGGACGTGAAAGGGTACCAGTCTTGTCGGGGATTGGGAACCCTTCGCGAGAATGTCCAAAGTTTCAGCGGGATTTCCAAAATGTTGAGAGGAACTCGAAACATGTCAACCTTGGTTTTGAGAATCTCTCCCGGAGTTTGAGAGATTTGGACGTGAAAGGGTACCAGTCTTGTCGGGGATTGGGAACCCTTCGCCAGAATGTCCAAAGTTTCAGCGGGATTTCCAAAATGTTGAAAGGAACTCGAAACATGTGAACCTTGGTTTTGAGAATCTCTCCCGGAGTTTGAGAGATTTGAACGTGAAAGGGTACCAGTCTTGTCGGGGATTGGGAACCCTTCGCCAGAATGTCCAAAGTTTCAGCGGGATTTCCAAAATGTTGAGAGGAACTCGAAACATGTCAACCTTGGTTTTGAGAATCTCTCCCGGAGTTTGAGAGATTTGGACGTGAAAGGGTACCAGTCTTGTCGGGGATTGGGAACCCTTTGCGAGAATGTCCAAAGTTTCAGCAAGATTTCCAAAATGTTGAGAGGAACTCGAAACATGTCAACCTTGGTTTTGAGAATCTCTCCCGGAGTTTGAGAGATTTGGACGTGAAAGGGTACCAGTCTTGTCGGGGATTGGGAACCCTTTGCGAGAATGTCCAAAGTTTCAGCAAGATTTCCAAAATGTTGAGAGGAACTCCAAACATGTCAACCTTGGTTTTGAGAATCTCTCCCGGAGTTTGAGAGATTTGGACGTGAAAGGGTACCAGTCTTGTCGGGGATTGGGAACCCTTCGCCAGAATGTCCAAAGTTTCAGCGGGATTTCCAAAATGTTGAGAGGAACTCGAAACATGTCAACCTTGGTTTTGAGAATCTCTCCCAGAGTTTGAGAGATTTGGACGTGAAAGGGTACCAGTCTTGTCGGGGATTGGGAACCCTTCGCGAGAATGTCCAAAGTTTCAGCGGGATTTCCAAAATGTTGAGAGGAACTCGAAACATGTCAACCTTGGTTTTGAGAATCTCTCCCGGAGTTTGAGAGATTTGGACGTGAAAGGGTACCAGTCTTGTCGGGGATTGGGAACCCTTCGCGAGAATGTCCAAAGTTTCAGCGGGATTTCCAAAATGTTGAGAGGAACTCGAAACATGTTCAACCTTGGTTTTGAGAATCTCTCCCGGAGTTTGAGAGATTTGGACGTGAAAGGGTACCAGTCTTGTCGGGGATTGGGAACCCTTCGCCAGAATGTCCAAAGTTTCAGCGGGATTTCCAAAATGTTGAGAGGAACGCGAAACATGTCAACCTTGGTTTTGAGAATCTCTCCCGGAGTTTGAGAGATTTGGACGTGAAAGGGTACCAGTCTTGTCGGGGATTGGGAACCCTTCGCGAGAATGTCCAAAGTTTCAGCGGGATTTCCAAAATGTTGAGAGGAACTCGAAACATGTCAACCTTGGTTTTGAGAATCTCTCCCAGAGTTTGAGAGATTTGGACGTGAAAGGGTACCAGTCTTGTCGGGGATTGGGAACCCTTCGCGAGAATGTCCAAAGTTTCAGCGGGATTTCCAAAATGTTGAGAGGAACTCGAAACATGTCAACCTTGGTTTTGAGAATCTCTCCCGGAGTTGGAGAGATTTGGACGTGAAAGGGTACCAGTCTTGTCGGGGATTGGGAACCCTTCGCCAGAATGTCCAAAGTTTCAGCGGGATTTCCAAAATGTTGAGAGGAACTCGAAACATGTCAACCTTGGTTTTGAGAATCTCTCCCGGAGTTTGAGAGATTTGGACGTGAAAGGGTACCAGTCTTGTCGGGGATTGGGAACCCTTTGCGAGAATGTCCAAAGTTTCAGCAAGATTTCCAAAATGTTGAGAGGAACTCGAAACATGTCAACCTTGGTTTTGAGAATCTCTCCCGGAGTTTGAGAGATTTGGACGTGAAAGGGTACCAGTCTTGTCGGGGATTGGGAACCCTTTGCGAGAATGTCCAAAGTTTCAGCAAGATTTCCAAAATGTTGAGAGGAACTCCAAACATGTCAACCTTGGTTTTGAGAATCTCTCCCGGAGTTTGAGAGATTTGGACGTGAAAGGGTACCAGTCTTGTCGGCGATTGGGAACCCTTCGCCAGAATGTCCAAAGTTTCAGCGGGATTTCCAAAATGTTGAGAGGAACTCGAAACATGTCAACCTTGGTTTTGAGAATCTCTCCCAGAGTTTGAGAGATTTGGACGTGAAAGAGTACCAGTCTTGTCGGGGATTGGGAACCCTTCGCGAGAATGTCCAAAGTTTCAGCGGGATTTCCAAAATGTTGAGAGGAACTCGAAACATGTCAACCTTGGTTTTGAGAATCTCTCCCGGAGTTTGAGAGATTTGGACGTGAAAGGGTACCAGTCTTGTCGGGGATTGGGAACCCTTCGCGAGAATGTCCAAAGTTTCAGCGGGTTTCCAAAATGTTGAGAGGAACTCGAAACATGTTCAACCTTGGTTTTGAGAATCTCTCCCGGAGTTTGAGAGATTTGGACGTGAAAGGGTACCAGTCTTGTCGGGGATTGGGAACCCTTCGCCAGAATGTCCAAAGTTTCAGCGGGATTTCCAAAATGTTGAGAGGAACGCGAAACATGTCAACCTTGGTTTTGAGAATCTCTCCCGGAGTTTGAGAGATTTGGACGTGAAAGGGTACCAGTCTTGTCGGGGATTGGGAACCCTTCGCCAGAATGTCCAAAGTTTCAGCAAGATTTCCAAAATGTTGAGAGGAACTCGAAACATGTCAACCTTGGTTTTGAGAATCTCTCCCGGAGTTTGAGAGATTTGGACGTGAAAGGGTACCAGTCTTGTCGGGGATTGGGAACCCTTCGCGAGAATGTCCAAAGTTTCAGCGGGATTTCCAAAATGTTGAGAGGAACTCGAAACATGTCAACCTTGGTTTTGAGAATCTCTCCCGGAGTTGGAGAGATTTGGACGTGAAAGGGTACCAGTCTTGTCGGGGATTGGGAACCCTTCGCGAGAATGTCCAAAGTTTCAGCGGGATTTCCAAAATGTTGAGAGGAACTCGAAACATGTCAACCTTGGTTTTGAGAATCTCTCCCGGAGTTTGAGAGATTTGGACGTGAAAGGGTACCAGTCTTGTCGGGGATTGGGAATCCTTCGCCAGAATGTCCAAAGTTTCAGCGGGATTTACAAAATGTTGAGAGGAACTCGAAACATGTCAACCTTGGTTTTGAGAATCTCTCCCGGAGTTTGAGAGATTTGGACGTGAAAGGGTACCAGTCTTGTCGGGGATTGGGAACCCTTCGCGAGAATGTCCAAAGTTTCAGCGGGATTTCCAAAATGTTGAGAGGAACTCGAAACATGTCAACCTTGGTTTTGAGAATCTCTCCCGGAGTTTGAGAGATTTGGACGTGAAAGGGTACCAGTCTTGTCGGGGATTGGGAACCCTTCGCGAGAATGTCCAAAGTTTCAACGGGATTTCCAAAATGTTGAGAGGAACTCGAATCATGTCAACCTTGGTTTTGAGAATCTCTCCCGGAGTTTGAGAGATTTGGACGTGAAAGGGTACCAGTCTTGTCGGGGATTGGGAACCCTTCGCGAGAATGCCCAAAGTTTCAGCGGGATTTCCAAAATGTTGAGAGGAACTCGAAACATGTCCACCTCGGTTTTGAGAATCTCTCCCGGAGTTTGAGAGATTTGGACGTGAAAGGGTACCAGTCTTGTCGGGGATTGGGAACCCTTCGCCAGAATGTCCAAAGTTTCAGCAAGATTTCCAAAATGTTGAGAGGAACTCGAAACATGTCAACCTTGGTTTTGAGAATCTCTCCCGGAGTTTGAGAGATTTGGACGTGAAAGGGTACCAGTCTTGTCGGGGATTGGGAACCCTTCGCGAGAATGTCCAAAGTTTCAGCGGGATTTCCAAAATGTTGAGAGGAACTCGAAACATGTCAACCTTGGTTTTGAGAATCTCTCCCGGAGTTGGAGAGATTTGGACGTGAAAGGGTACCAGTCTTGTCGGGGATTGGGAACCCTTCGCCAGAATGTCCAAAGTTTCAGCGGGATTTCCAAAATGTTGAGAGGAACTCGAAACATGTCAACCTTGGTTTTGAGAATCTCTCCCGGAGTTTGAGAGATTTGGACGTGAAAGGGTACCAGTCTTGTCGGGGATTGGGAATCCTTCGCCAGAATGTCCAAAGTTTCAGCGGGATTTACAAAATGTTGAGAGGAACTCGAAACATGTCAACCTTGGTTTTGAGAATCTCTCCCGGAGTTTGAGAGATTTGGACGTGAAAGGGTACCAGTCTTGTCGGGGATTGGGAACCCTTCGCGAGAATGTCCAAAGTTTCAGCGGGATTTCCAAAATGTTGAGAGGAACTCGAAACATGTGAACCTTGGTTTTGAGAATCTCTCCCGGAGTTTGAGAGATTTGGACGTGAAAGGGTACCAGTCTTGTCGGGGATTGGGAACCCTTCGCGAGAATGTCCAAAGTTTCAGCGGGATTTCCAAAATGTTGAGAGGAACTCGAATCATGTCAACCTTGGTTTTGAGAATCTCTCCCGGAGTTTGAGAGATTTGGACGTGAAAGGGTACCAGTCTTGTCGGGGATTGGGAACCCTTCGCGAGAATGCCCAAAGTTTCAGCGGGATTTCCAAAATGGTGAGAGGAACTCGAAACATGTCAACCTCGGTTTTGAGAATCTCTCCCGGAGTTTGAGAGATTTGGACGTGAAAGGGTACCAGTCTTGTCGGGGATTGGGAACCCTTCGCCAGAATGTCCAAAGTTTCAGCGGGATTTCCAAAATGTTGAGAGGAACTCGAAACATGTCAACCTTGGTTTTGAGAATCTCTCCCGGAGTTTGAGAGATTTGGACGTGAAAGGGTACCAGTCTTGTCGGGGATTGGGAACCCTTCGCGAGAATGTCCAAAGTTTCAGCGGGATTTCCAAAATGTTGAGAGGAACTCGAAACATGTCAACCTCGGTTTTGAGAATCTCTCCCGGAGTTTGAGAGATTTGGACGTGAAAGGGTACCAGTCTTGTCGGGGATTGGGAACCCTTCGCCAGAATGTCCAAAGTTTCAGCGGGATTTCCAAAATGTTGAGAGGAACTCGAAACATGTCAACCTTGGTTTTGAGAATCTCTCCCGGAGTTTGAGAGATTTGGACGTGAAAGGGTACCAGTCTTGTCGGGGATTGGGAACCCTTCGCGAGAATGTCCAAAGTTTCAGCGGGATTTCCAAAATGTTGAGAGGAACTCGAAACATGTCAACCTTGGTTTTGAGAATCTCTCCCGGAGTTTGAGAGATTTGGACGTGAAAGGGTACCAGTCTTGTCGGGGATTGGGAACCCTTCGCGAGAATGTCCAAAGTTTCAGCGGGATTTCCAAAATGTTGAGAGGAACTCGAAACATGTCAACCTTGGTTTTGAGAATCTCTCCCGGAGTTTGAGAGATTTGGACGTGAAAGGGTACCAGTCTTGTCGGGGATTGGGAACCCTTCGCCAGAATGTCCAAAGTTTCAGCGGGATTTCCAAAATGTTGAGAGGAACTCGAAACATGTCAACCTTGGTTTTGAGAATCTCTCCCGGAGTTTGAGAGATTTGGACGTGAAAGGGTACCAGTCTTGTCGGGGATTGGGAACCCTTCGCCAGAATGTCCAAAGTTTCAGCGGGATTTCAAAAATGTTGAGAGGAACTCGAAACATGTGAACCTTGGTTTTGAGAATCTCTCCCGGAGTTTGAGAGATTTGGACGTGAAAGGGTACCAGTCTTGTCGGGGATTGGGAACCCTTCGCGAGAATGTCCAAAGTTTCAGCGGGATTTCCAAAATGTTGAGAGGAACTCGAAACATGTCAACCTTGGTTTTGAGAATCTCTCCCGGAGTTTGAGAGATTTGGACGTGAAAGGGTACCAGTCTTGTCGGGGATTGGGAACCCTTCGCGAGAATGTCCAAAGTTTCAACGGGATTTCCAAAATGTTGAGAGGAACTCGAATCATGTCAACCTTGGTTTTGAGAAGCTCTCCCAGAGTTTGAGAGATTTGGACGTGAAAGGGTACCAGTCTTGTCGGGGATTGGGAACCCTTCGCGAGAATGCCCAAAGTTTCAGCGGGATTTCCAAAATGTTGAGAGGAACTCGAAACATGTCAACCTCGGTTTTGAGAATCTCTCCCGGAGTTTGAGAGATTTGGACGTGAAAGGGTACCAGTCTTGTCGGGGATTGGGAACCCTTCGCGAGAATGTCCAAAGTTTCAGCGGGATTTCCAAAATGTTGAGAGGAACTCGAAACATGTCAACCTTGGTTTTGAGAATCTCTCCCGGAGTTTGAGAGATTTGGACGTGAAAGGGTACCAGTCTTGTCGGGGATTGGGAACCCTTCACGAGAATGTCCAAAGTTTCAGCGGGATTTCCAAAATGTTGAGAGGAACTCGAAACATGTCAACCTTGGTTTTGAGAATCTCTCCCGGAGTTGGAGAGATTTGGATGTGAAAGGGTACCAGTCTTGTCGGGGATTGGGAACCCTTCGCGAGAATGTCCAAAGTTTCAACGGGATTTCCAAAATGTTGAGAGGAACTCGAATCATGTCAACCTTGGTTTTGAGAAGCTCTCCCAGAGTTTGAGAGATTTGGACGTGAAAGGGTACCAGTCTTGTCGGGGATTGGGAACCCTTCACGAGAATGCCCAAAGTTTCAGCGGGATTTCCAAAATGTTGAGAGGAACTCGAAACATGTCAACCTCGGTTTTGAGAATCTCTCCCGGAGTTTGAGAGATTTGGACGTGAAAGGGTACCAGTCTTGTCGGGGATTGGGAACCCTTCGCCAGAATGTCCAAAGTTTCAGCGGGATTTCCAAAATGTTGAGAGGAACTCGAAACATGTCAACCTTGGTTTTGAGAATCTCTCCCGGAGTTTGAGAGATTTGGACGTGAAAGGGTACCAGTCTTGTCGGGGATTGGGAACCCTTCGCCAGAATGTCCAAAGTTTCAGCGGGATTTCCAAAATGTTGAGAGGAACTCGAAACATGTCAACCTTGGTTTTGAGAATCTCTCCCGGAGTTTGAGAGATTTGGACGTGAAAGGGTACCAGTCTTGTCGGGGATTGGGAACCCTTCGCGAGAATGTCCAAAGTTTCAGCGGGATTTCCAAAATGTTGAGAGGAACTCGAAACATGTCAACCTTGGTTTTGAGAATCTCTCCCGGAGTTTGAGAGATTTGGACGTGAAAGGGTACCAGTCTTGTCGGGGATTGGGAACCCTTCGCGAGAATGTCCAAAGTTTCAGCGGGATTTCCAAAATGTTGAGAGGAACTCAAAACATGTCAACCTTGGTTTTGAGAATCTCTCCCGGAGTTTGAGAGATTTGGACGTGAAAGGGTACCAGTCTTGTCGGGGATTGGGAACCCTTCGCGAGAATGTCCAAAGTTTCAGCGGGATTTCCAAAATGTTGAGAGGAACTCGAAACATGTCAACCTTGGTTTTGAGAATCTCTCCCGGAGTTTGAGAGATTTGGACGTGAAAGGGTACCAGTCTTGTCGGGGATTGGGAACCCTTCGCCAGAATGTCCAAAGTTTCAGCGGGATTTCCAAAATGTTGAGAGGAACTCGAAACATGTGAACCTTGGTTTTGAGAATCTCTCCCGGAGTTTGAGAGATTTGGACGTGAAAGGGTACCAGTCTTGTCAGGGATTGGGAACCCTTCGCCAGAATGTCCAAAGTTTCAGCGGGATTTCCAAAATGTTGAGAGGAACTCGAAACATGTCAACCTTGGTTTTGAGAATCTCTCCCGGAGTTTGAGAGATTTGGACGTGAAAGGGTACCAGTCTTGTCGGAGATTGGGAACCCTTCGCCAGAATGTCCAACGTTTCAGCGGGATTTCCAAAATGTTGAGAGGAACTCGAATCATGTCAACCTTGGTTTTGAGAATCTCTCCCGGAGTTTGAGAGATTTGGACGTGAAAGGGTACCAGTCTTGTCGGGGATTGGGAACCCTTCGCCAGAATGTCCAAAGTTTCAGCGGGATTTCCAAAATGTTGAGAGGAACTCGAAACATGTCAACCTTGGTTTTGAGAATCTCTCCCGGAGTTTGAGAGATTTGGACGTGAAAGGGTACCAGTCTTGTCGGGGATTGGGAACCCTTCGCGAGAATGTCCAAAGTTTCAGCGGGATTTCCAAAATGTTGAGAGGAACTCGAAACATGTCAACCTTGGTTTTGAGAATCTCTCCCGGAGTTTGAGAGATTTGGACGTGAAAGGGTACCAGTCTTGTCGGGGATTGGGAACCCTTCGCGAGAATGTCCAAAGTTTCAACGGGATTTCCAAAATGTTGAGAGGAACTCGAATCATGTCAACCTTGGTTTTGAGAAGCTCTCCCAGAGTTTGAGAGATTTGGACGTGAAAGGGTACCAGTCTTGTCGGGGATTGGGAACCCTTCGCGAGAATGCCCAAAGTTTCAGCGGGATTTCCAAAATGTTGAGAGGAACTCGAAACATGTCAACCTCGGTTTTGAGAATCTCTCCCGGAGTTTGAGAGATTTGGACGTGAAAGGGTACCAGTCTTGTCGGGGATTGGGAACCCTTCGCCAGAATGTCCAAAGTTTCAGCGGGATTTCCAAAATGTTGAGAGGAACTCGAAACATGTCAACCTTGGTTTTGAGAATCTCTCCCGGAGTTTGAGAGATTTGGACGTGAAAGGGTACCAGTCTTGTCGGGGATTGGGAACCCTTCGCGAGAATGTCCAAAGTTTCAGCGGGATTTCCAAAATGTTGAGAGGAGCTCGAAACATGTCAACCTTGATTTTGAGAATCTCTCCCGGAGTTTGAGAGATTTGGACGTGAAAGGGTACCAGTCTTGTCGGGGATTGGGAACCCTTCGCGAGAATGTCCAAAGTTTCAGCGGGATTTCCAAAATGTTGAGAGGAACTCGAAACATGTTCAACCTTGGTTTTGAGAATCTCTCCCGGAGTTTGAGAGATTTGGACGTGAAAGGGTACCAGTCTTGTCGGGGATTGGGAACCCTTCGCGAGAATGTCCAAAGTTTCAGCGGGATTTCCAAAATGTTGAGAGGAACTCGAAACATGTCAACCTTGGTTTTGAGAATCTCTCCCGGAGTTTGAGAGATTTGGACGTGAAAGGGTACCAGTCTTGTCGGGGATTGGGAACCCTTCGCGAGAATGTCCAAAGTTTCAGCGGGATTTCCAAAATGTTGAGAGGAACTCGAAACATGTCAACCTTGGTTTTGAGAATCTCTCCCAGAGTTTGAGAGATTTGGACGTGAAAGTGTACCAGTCTTGTCGGGGATTGGGAACCCTTCGCGAGAATGTCCAAAGTTTCAGCGGGATTTCCAAAATGTTGAGAGGAACTCGAAACATGTCAACCTTGGTTTTGAGAATCTCTCCCGGAGTTTGAGAGATTTGGACGTGAAAGGGTACCAGTCTTGTCGGGGATTGGGAACCCTTCGCCAGAATGTCCAAAGTTTCAGCGGGATTTCCAAAATGTTGAGAGGAACTCGAAACATGTCAACCTTGGTTTTGAGAATCTCTCCCGGAGTTTGAGAGATTTGGACGTGAAAGGGTACCAGTCTTGTCGGGGATTGGGAACCCTTCGCCAGAATGTCCAAAGTTTCAGCGGGATTTCCAAAATGTTGAGAGGAACGCGAAACATGTCAACCTTGGTTTTGAGAATCTCTCCCGGAGTTTGAGAGATTTGGACGTGAAAGGGTACCAGTCTTGTCGGGGATTGGGAACCCTTCGCGAGAATGTCCAAAGTTTCAGCAAGATTTCCAAAATGTTGAGAGGAACTCGAAACATGTCAACCTTGGTTTTGAGAATCTCTCCCGGAGTTTGAGAGATTTGGACGTGAAAGGGTACCAGTCTTGTCGGGGATTGGGAACCCTTCGCGAGAATGTCCAAAGTTTCAGCGGGATTTCCAAAATGTTGAGAGGAACTCGAATCATGTCAACCTTGGTTTTGAGAATCTCTCCCGGAGTTTGAGAGATTTGGACGTGAAAGAGTACCAGTCTTGTCGGGGATTGGGAACCCTTCGCGAGAATGTCCAAAGTTTCAGCGGGATTTCCAAAATGTTGAGAGGAACTCAAAACATGTCAACCTTGATTTTGAGAATCTCTCCCGGAGTTTGAGAGATTTGGACGTGAAAGGGTAACAGTCTTGTCGGGGATTGGGAACCCTTCGCGAGAATGTCCAAAGTTTCAGCGGGATTTCCAAAATGTTGAGAGGAACTCGAAACATGTCAACCTTGGTTTTGAGAATCTCTCCCGGAGTTTGAGAGATTTGGACGTGAAAGGGTACCAGTCTTGTCGGGGATTGGGAACCCTTCGCGAGAATGTCCAAAGTTTCAGCGGGATTTCCAAAACGTTGAAAGGAACTCGAAACATGTCAACCTCGGTTTTGAGAATCTCTCACGGAGTTGGAGAGATTTGGACGTGAAAGGGTACCAGTCTTGTCAGGGATTGGGAACCCTTCGCGAGAATGTCCAAAGTTTCAGCGGGATTTCCAAAATGTTGAGAGGAACTCGAAACATGTCAACCTTGGTTTTGAGAATCTCTCCCAGAGTTTGAGAGATTTGGACGTGAAAGGGTACCAGTCTTGTCGGGGATTGGGAACCCTTCGCGAGAATGTCCAAAGTTTCAGTGGGATTTCCAAAATGTTGAGAGGAACTCGAAACATGTCAACCTTGGTTTTGAGAATCTCTCCCGGAGTTTGAGAGATTTGGACGTGAAAGGGTACCAGTCTTGTCGGGGATTGGGAACCCTTCGCGAGAATGTCCAAAGTTTCAGCGGGATTTCCAAAATGTTGAGAGGAACGCGAAACATGTCAACCTTGGTTTTGAGATTCTCTCCCGGAGTTTGAGAGATTTGGACGTGAAAGGGTACCAGTCTTGTCGGGGATTGGGAACCCTTCGCGAGAATGTCCAAAGTTTCAGCGGGATTTCCAAAACGTTGAAAGGAACTCGAAACATGTCAACCTTGGTTTTGAGAATCTCTCCCGGAGTTTGAGAGATTTGGACGTGAAAGGGTACCAGTCTTGTCAGGGATTGGGAACCCTTCGCGAGAATGTCCAAAGTTTCAGCGGGATTTCCAAAATGTTGAGAGGAACTCGAAACATGTCAACCTGGTTTTGAGAATCTCTCCCAGAGTTTGAGAGATTTGGACGTGAAAGGGTACCAGTCTTGTCGGGGATTGGGAACCCTTCGCGAGAATGTCCAAAGTTTCAGCGGGATTTCCAAAATGTTGAAAGGAACTCGAAACATGTCAACCTTGGTTTTGAGAATCTCTCCCGGAGTTTGAGAGATTTGGACGTGAAAGGGTACCAGTCTTGTCGGGGATTGGGAACCCTTCGCGAGAATGTCCAAAGTTTCAGCGGGATTGCCAAAATGTTGAAAGGAACTCGAATCATGTCAACCTTGGTTTTGAGAATCTCTCCCGGAGTTTGAGAGATTTGGACGTGAAAGGGTACCAGTCTTGTCGGGGATTGGGAACCCTTCGCGAGAATGTCCAAAGTTTCAGCGGGATTTCCAAAACGTTGAAAGGAACTCGAAACATGTCAACCTTGGTTTTGAGAATCTCTCCCGGAGTCTGAGAGATTTGGACGTGAAAGGGTACCAGTCTTGTCAGGGATTGGGAACCCTTCGCGAGAATGTCCAAAGTTTCAGCGGGATTTCCAAAATGTTGAGAGGAACTCGAAACATGTCAACCATGGTTTTGAGAATCTCTCCCAGAGTTTGAGAGATTTGGACGTGAAAGGGTACCAGTCTTGTCGGGGATTGGGAACCCTTCGCGAGAATGTCCAAAGTTTCAGCGGGATTTCCAAAATGTTGAGAGGAACTCGAAACATGTCAACCTTGGTTTTGAGAATCTCTCCCGGAGTTTGAGAGATTTGGACGTGAAAGGGTACCAGTCTTGTCGGGGACTGGGAACCCTTCGCGAGAATGTCCAAAGTTTCAGCGGGATTTCCAAAATGTTGAAAGGAACTCGAAACATGTGAACCTTGGTTTTGAGAATCTCTCCCGGAGTTTGAGAGATTTGGACGTGAAAGGGTACCAGTCTTGTCGGGGATTGGGAACCCTTCACCAGAATGTCCAAAGTTTCAGCGGGATTTCCAAAATGTTGAGAGGAACTCGAAACATGTCAACCTTGGTTTTGAGAATCTCTCCCGGAGTTTGAGAGATTTGGACGTGAAAGGGTACCAGTCTTGTCGGGGATTGGGAACCCTTCGCGAGAATGTCCAAAGTTTCAGCGGGATTTCCAAAACGTTGAAAGGAACTCGAAACATGTCAACCTTGGTTTTGAGAATCTCTCCCGGAGTTTGAGAGATTTGGACGTGAAAGGGTACCAGTCTTGTCGGGGATTGGGAACCCTTCGCGAGAATGTCCAGAGTTTCAGCGGGATTTCCAAAATGTTGAGAGGAACTCGAAACATGTCAACCTTGGTTTTGAGAATCTCTCCCGGAGTTTGAGAGATTTGGACGTGAAAGGGTACCAGTCTTGTCGGGGATTGGGAACCCTTTGCGAGAATGTCCAAAGTTTCAGCGGGATTTCCAAAATGTTGAAAGGAACTTGAAACATGTCAACCTTGGTTTTGAGAATCTCTCCCGGAGTTTGAGAGATTTGGACGTGAAAGGGTACCAGTCTTGTCGGGGATTGGGAACCCTTCGCCAGAATGTCCAAAGTTTCAGCGGGATTTCCAAAATGTTGAGAGGAACTCAAAACATGTCAACCTCGGTTTTGAGAATCTCTCCCGGAGTTTGAGAGATTTGGACGTGAAAGGGTACCAGTCTTGTCGGGGATTGGGAACCCTTCGCCAGAATGTCCAAAGTTTCAGCGGGATTTCCAAAATGTTGAAAGGAACTCGAAACATGTCAACCTTGGTTTTGAGAATCTCTCCCGGAGTTTGAGAGATTTGGACGTGAAAGGGTACCAGTCTTGTCGGGGATTGGGAACCCTTCGCCAGAATATCCCAAGTTTCAGCGGGATTTCCAAAATGTTGAGAGGAACTCAAAACATGTCAACCTTGATTTTGAGAATCTCTCCCGGAGTTTGAGAGATTTGGACGTGAAAGGGTACCAGTCTTGTCGGGGATTGGGAACCCTTCGCGAGAATGTCCAAAGTTTCAGCGGGATTTCCAAAATGTTGAGAGGAACTCGAAACATGTCAACCTTGGTTTTGAGAATCTCTCCCAGAGTTTGAGGGATATGGACGTGAAAGGGTACCAGTCTTGTCGGGGATTGGGAACCCTTCGCGAGAATGTCCAAAGTTTCAGCGGGATTTCCAAAATGGTGAGAGGAACTCGAAACGTGTGAACCTTGGTTTTGAGAATCTCTCCCGGAGTTTGAGAGATTTGGACGTGAAAGGGTACCAGTCTTGTCGGGGATTGGGAACCCTTCGCCAGAATGTCCAAAGTTTCAGCGGGATTTCCAAAATGTTGAGAGGAACTCGAAACATGTCAACCTTGGTTTTGAGAATCTCTCCCGGAGTTTGAGAGATTTGGACGTGAAAGGGTACCAGTCTTGTCGGGGATTGGGAACCCTTCGCGAGAATGTCCAAAGTTTCAGCGGGATTTCCAAAATGGTGAGAGGAACTCGAAACATGTGAACCTTGGTTTTGAGAATCTCTCCCGGGGTTTGAGAGATTTGGACGTGAAAGGGTACTAGTCTTGTCGGGGATTGGGAACCCTTCGCGAGAATGTCCAGAGTTTCAGCGGGATTTCCAAAATGTTGAGAGGAACTCGAAACATGTCAACCTTGGTTTTGAGAATCTCTCCCGGAGTTTGAGAGATTTGGACGTGAAAGGGTACCAGTCTTGTCGGGGATTGGGAACCCTTCGCCAGAATGTCCAAAGTTTCAGCGGGATTTCCAAAATGTTGAGAGGAACGCGAAACATGTCAACCTTGGTTTTGAGAATCTCTCCCGGAGTTTGAGAGATTTGGACGTGAAAGGGTACCAGTCTTGTCGGGGATTGGGAACCCTTCGCCAGAATGTCCAACGTTTCAGCGGGATTTCCAAAATGTTGAGAGGAACTCGAATCATGTCAACCTTGGTTTTGAGAATCTCTCCCGGAGTTTGAGAGATTTGGACGTGAAAGGGTACCAGTCTTGTCGGGGATTGGGAACCCTTCGCCAGAATGTCCAAAGTTTCAGCGGGATTTCCAAAATGTTGAGAGGAACTCGAAACATGTCAACCTTGGTTTTGAGAATCTCTCCCGGAGTTTGAGAGATTTGGACGTGAAAGGGTACCAGTCTTGTCGGGGATTGGGAACCCTTCGCCAGAATGTCCAAAGTTTCAGCGGGATTTCCAAAATGTTGAGAGGAACTCGAAACATGTCAACCTTGGTTTTGAGAATCTCTCCCGGAGTTTGAGAGATTTGGACGTGAAAGGGTACCAGTCTTGTCGGGGATTGGGAACCCTTCGCGAGAATGTCCAAAGTTTCAGCGGGATTTCCAAAATGTTGAGAGGAACTCGAATCATGTCAACCTTGGTTTTGAGAAGCTCTCCCAGAGTTTGAGAGATTTGGACGTGAAAGGGTACCAGTCTTGTCGGGGATTGGGAACCCTTCGCGAGAATGCCCAAAGTTTCAGCGGGATTTCCAAAATGTTGAGAGGAAGTCGAAAGATGTCAACCTCGGTTTTGAGAATCTCTCCCGGAGTTTGAGAGATTTGGACGTGAAAGGGTACCAGTCTTGTCGGGGATTGGGAACCCTTCGCCAGAATGTCCAAAGTTTCAGCGGGATTTCCAAAATGTTGAGAGGAACTCGAAACATGTCAACCTTGGTTTTGAGAATCTCTCCCGGAGTTTGAGAGATTTGGACGTGAAAGGGTACCAGTCTTGTCGGGGATTGGGAACCCTTCGCGAGAATGTCCAAAGTTTCAGCGGGATTTCCAAAATGTTGAGAGGAGCTCGAAACATGTCAACCTTGATTTTGAGAATCTCTCCCGGAGTTTGAGAGATTTGGACGTGAAAGGGTACCAGTCTTGTCGGGGATTGGGAACCCTTCGCGAGAATGTCCAAAGTTTCAGCGGGATTTCCAAAATGTTGAGAGGAACTCGAAACATGTTCAACCTTGGTTTTGAGAATCTCTCCCGGAGTTTGAGAGATTTGGACGTGAAAGGGTACCAGTCTTGTCGGGGATTGGGAACCCTTCGCGAGAATGTCCAAAGTTTCAGCAAGATTTCCAAAATGTTGAGAGGAACTCGAAACATGTCAACCTTGGTTTTGAGAATCTCTCCCGGAGTTTGAGAGATTTGGACGTGAAAGGGTACCAGTCTTGTCGGGGATTGGGAACCCTTCGCGAGAATGTCCAAAGTTTCAGCGGGATTTCCAAAATGTTGAGAGGAACTCGAAACATGTCAACCTTGGTTTTGAGAATCTCTCCCAGAGTTTGAGACATTTGGACGTGAAAGTGTACCAGTCTTGTCGGGGATTGGGAACCCTTCGCGAGAATGTCCAAAGTTTCAGCGGGATTTCCAAAATGTTGAGAGGAACTCGAAACATGTCAACCTTGGTTTTGAGAATCTCTCCCGGAGTTTGAGAGATTTGGACGTGAAAGGGTACCAGTCTTGTCGGGGATTGGGAACCCTTCGCCAGAATGTCCAAAGTTTCAGCGGGATTTCCAAAATGTTGAGAGGAACTCGAAACATGTCAACCTTGGTTTTGAGAATCTCTCCCGGAGTTTGAGAGATTTGGACGTGAAAGGGTACCAGTCTTGTCGGGGATTGGGAACCCTTCGCCAGAATGTCCAAAGTTTCAGCGGGATTTCCAAAATGTTGAGAGGAACGCGAAACATGTCAACCTTGGTTTTGAGAATCTCTCCCGGAGTTTGAGAGATTTGGACGTGAAAGGGTACCAGTCTTGTCGGGGATTGGGAACCCTTCGCGAGAATGTCCAAAGTTTCAGCAAGATTTCCAAAATGTTGAGAGGAACTCGAAACATGTCAACCTTGGTTTTGAGAATCTCTCCCGGAGTTTGAGAGATTTGGACGTGAAAGGGTACCAGTCTTGTCGGGGATTGGGAATCCTTCGCGAGAATGTCCAAAGTTTCAGCGGGATTTCCAAAATGTTGAGAGGAACTCGAATCATGTCAACCTTGGTTTTGAGAATCTCTCCCGGAGTTTGAGAGATTTGGACGTGAAAGAGTACCAGTCTTGTCGGGGATTGGGAACCCTTCGCGAGAATGTCCAAAGTTTCAGCGGGATTTCCAAAATGTTGAGAGGAACTCAAAACATGTCAACCTTGATTTTGAGAATCTCTCCCGGAGTTTGTGAGATTTGGACGTGAAAGGGTAACAGTCTTGTCGGGGATTGGGAACCCTTCGCGAGAATGTCCAAAGTTTCAGCGGGATTTCCAAAATGTTGAGAGGAACTCGAAACATGTCAACCTTGGTTTTGAGAATCTCTCCCGGAGTTTGAGAGATTTGGACGTGAAAGGGTACCAGTCTTGTCGGGGATTGGGAACCCTTCGCGAGAATGTCCAAAGTTTCAGCGGGATTTCCAAAACGTTGAAAGGAACTCGAAACATGTCAACCTTGGTTTTGAGAATCTCTCCCGGAGTTGGAGAGATTTGGACGTGAAAGGGTACCAGTCTTGTCAGGGATTGGGAACCCTTCGCGAGAATGTCCAAAGTTTCAGCGGGATTTCCAAAATGTTGAGAGGAACTCGAAACATGTCAACCTTGGTTTTGAGAATCTCTCCCGGAGTTTGAGAGATTTGGACGTGAAAGGGTACCAGTCTTGTCGGGGATTGGGAACCCTTCGCGAGAATGTCCAAAGTTTCAGTGGGATTTCCAAAATGTTGAGAGGAACTCGAAACATGTCAACCTTGGTTTTGAGAATCTCTCCCGGAGTTTGAGAGATTTGGACGTGAAAGGGTACCAGTCTTGTCGGGGATTGGGAACCCTTCGCGAGAATGTCCAAAGTTTCAGCGGGATTTCCAAAATGTTGAGAGGAACTCAAAACATGTCAACCTCGGTTTTGAGAATCTCTCCCGGAGTTTGAGAGATTTGGACGTGAAAGGGTACCAGTCTTGTCGGGGATTGGGAACCCTTCGCGAGAATGTCCAAAGTTTCAGCGGGATTTCCAAAACGTTGAAAGGAACTCGAAACATGTCAACCTTGGTTTTGAGAATCTCTCCCGGAGTTTGAGAGATTTGGACGTGAAAGGGTACCAGTCTTGTCAGGGATTGGGAACCCTTCGCTAGAATGTCCAAAGTTTCAGCGGGATTTCCAAAATGTTGAGAGGAACTCGAAACATGTAAACCTGGTTTTGAGAATCTCTCCCAGAGTTTGAGAGATTTGGACGTGAAAGGGTACCAGTCTTGTCGGGGATTGGGAACCCTTCGCGAGAATGTCCAAAGTTTCAGCGGGATTTCCAAAATGTTGAAAGGAACTCGAAACATGTCAACCTTGGTTTTGAGAATCTCTCCCGGAGTTTGAGAGATTTGGACGTGAAAGGGTACCAGTCTTGTCGGGGATTGGGAACCCTTCGCGAGAATGTCCAAAGTTTCAGCGGGATTGCCAAAATGTTGAAAGGAACTCGAATCATGTCAACCTTGGTTTTGAGAATCTCTCCCGGAGTTTGAGAGATTTGGACGTGAAAGGGTACCAGTCTTGTCGGGGATTGGGAACCCTTCGCGAGAATGTCCAAAGTTTCAGCGGGATTTCCAAAACGTTGAAAGGAACTCGAAACATGTCAACCTTGGTTTTGAGAATCTCTCCCGGAGTCTGAGAGATTTGGACGTGAAAGGGTACCAGTCTTGTCAGGGATTGGGAACCCTTCGCGAGAATGTCCAAAGTTTCAGCGGGATTTCCAAAATGTTGAGAGGAACTCGAAACATGTCAACCATGGTTTTGAGAATCTCTCCCAGAGTTTGAGAGATTTGGACGTGAAAGGGTACCAGTCTTGTCGGGGATTGGGAACCCTTCGCGAGAATGTCCAAAGTTTCAGCGGGATTTCCAAAATGTTGAGAGGAACTCGAAACATGTCAACCTTGGTTTTGAGAATCTCTCCCGGAGTTTGAGAGATTTGGACGTGAAAGGGTACCAGTCTTGTCGGGGACTGGGAACCCTTCGCGAGAATGTCCAAAGTTTCAGCGGGATTTCCAAAATGTTGAAAGGAACTCGAAACATGTGAACCTTGGTTTTGAGAATCTCTCCCGGAGTTTGAGAGATTTGGACGTGAAAGGGTACCAGTCTTGTCGGGGATTGGGAACCCTTCACCAGAATGTCCAAAGTTTCAGCGGGATTTCCAAAATGTTGAGAGGAACTCGAAACATGTCAACCTTGGTTTTGAGAATCTCTCCCGGAGTTTGAGAGATTTGGACGTGAAAGGGTACCAGTCTTGTCGGGGATTGGGAACCCTTCGCGAGAATGTCCAAAGTTTCAGCGGGATTTCCAAAACGTTGAGAGGAACTCAAAACATGTCAACCTCGGTTTTGAGAATCTCTCCCGGAGTTTGAGAGATTTGGACGTGAAAGGGTACCAGTCTTGTCGGGGATTGGGAACCCTTCGCCAGAATGTCCAAAGTTTCAGCGGGATTTCCAAAATGTTGAAAGGAACTCGAAACATGTCAACCTTGGTTTTGAGAATCTCTCCCGGAGTTTGAGAGATTTGGACGTGAAAGGGTACCAGTCTTGTCGGGGATTGGGAACCCTTCGCCAGAATATCCCAAGTTTCAGCGGGATTTCCAAAATGTTGAGAGGAACTCAAAACATGTCAGCCTTGATTTTGAGAATCTCTCCCGGAGTTTGAGAGATTTGGACGTGAAAGGGTACCAGTCTTGTCGGGGATTGGGAACCCTTCGCGAGAATGTCCAAAGTTTCAGCGGGATTTCCAAAATGTTGAGAGGAACTCGAAACATGTCAACCTTGGTTTTGAGAATCTCTCCCAGAGTTTGAGGGATATGGACGTGAAAGGGTACCAGTCTTGTCGGGGATTGGGAACCCTTCGCGAGAATGTCCAAAGTTTCAGCGGGATTTCCAAAATGGTGAGAGGAACTCGAAACATGTGAACCTTGGTTTTGAGAATCTCTCCCGGAGTTTGAGAGATTTGGACGTGAAAGGGTACCAGTCTTGTCGGGGATTGGGAACCCTTCGCCAGAATGTCCAAAGTTTCAGCGGGATTTCCAAAATGTTGAGAGGAACTCGAAACATGTCAACCTTGGTTTTGAGAATCTCTCCCGGAGTTTGAGAGATTTGGACGTGAAAGGGTACCAGTCTTGTCGGGGATTGGGAACCCTTCGCGAGAATGTCCAAAGTTTCAGCGGGATTTCCAAAATGGTGAGAGGAACTCGAAACATGTGAACCTTGGTTTTGAGAATCTCTCCCGGGGTTTGAGAGATTTGGACGTGAAAGGGTACTAGTCTTGTCGGGGATTGGGAACCCTTCGCGAGAATGTCCAGAGTTTCAGCGGGATTTCCAAAATGTTGAGAGGAACTCGAAACATGTCAACCTTGGTTTTGAGAATCTCTCCCGGAGTTTGAGAGATTTGGACGTGAAAGGGTACCAGTCTTGTCGGGGATTGGGAACCCTTCGCCAGAATGTCCAAAGTTTCAGCGGGATTTCCAAAATGTTGAGAGGAACGCGAAACATGTCAACCTTGGTTTTGAGAATCTCTCCCGGAGTTTGAGAGATTTGGACGTGAAAGGGTACCAGTCTTGTCGGGGATTGGGAACCCTTCGCCAGAATATCCCAAGTTTCAGCGGGATTTCCAAAATGTTGAGAGGAACTCAAAACATGTCAACCTTGATTTTGAGAATCTCTCCCGGAGTTTGAGAGATTTGGACGTGAAAGGGTACCAGTCTTGTCGGGGATTGGGAACCCTTCGCGAGAATGTCCAAAGTTTCAGCGGGATTTCCAAAATGTTGAGAGGAACTCGAAACATGTCAACCTTGGTTTTGAGAATCTCTCCCAGAGTTTGAGGGATATGGACGTGAAAGGGTACCAGTCTTGTCGGGGATTGGGAACCCTTCGCGAGAATGTCCAAAGTTTCAGCGGGATTTCCAAAATGGTGAGAGGAACTCGAAACATGTGAACCTTGGTTTTGAGAATCTCTCCCGGAGTTTGAGAGATTTGGACGTGAAAGGGTACCAGTCTTGTCGGGGATTGGGAACCCTTCGCCAGAATGTCCAAAGTTTCAGCGGGATTTCCAAAATGTTGAGAGGAGCTCAAAACATGTCAACCTTGGTTTTGAGAATCTCTCCCGGAGTTTGAGAGATTTGGACGTGAAAGGGTACCAGTCTTGTCGGGGATTGGGAACCCTTCGCGAGAATGTCCAAAGTTTCAGCGGGATTTCCAAAATGGTGAGAAGAACTCGAAACATGTGAACCTTGGTTTTGAGAATCTCTCCCGGGGTTTGAGAGATTTGGATGTGAAAGGGTACTAGTCTTGTCGGGGATTGGGAACCCTTCGCCAGAATGTCCAGAGTTTCAGCGGGATTTCCAAAATGTTGAGAGGAACTCGAAACATGTCAACCTTGGTTTTGAGAATCTCTCCCGGAGTTTGAGAGATTTGGACGTGAAAGGGTACCAGTCTTGTCGGGGATTGGGAACCCTTCGCCAGAATGTCCAAAGTTTCAGCGGGATTTCCAAAATGTTGAGAGGAACTCGAAACATGTCAACCTTGGTTTTGAGAATCTCTCCCGGAGTTTGAGAGATTTGGACGTGAAAGGGTACCAGTCTTGTCGGGGATTGGGAACCCTTCGCGAGAATGTCCAGAGTTTCAGCGGGATTTCCAAAATGTTGAGAGGAACTCGAAACATGTCAACCTTGGTTTTGAGAATCTCTCCCGGAGTTTGAGAGATTTGGACGTGAAAGGGTACCAGTCTTGTCGGGGATTGGGAACCCTTCGCGAGAATGTCCAGAGTTTCAGCGGGATTTCCAAAATGTTGAGAGGAACTCGAAACATGTAAACCTTGGTTTTGAGAATCTCTCCCGGAGTTTGAGAGATTTGGACGTGAAAGGGTACCAGTCTTGTCGGGGATTGGGAACCCTTCGCGAGAATGTCCAAAGTTTCAGCGGGATTTCCAAAACGTTGAAAGGAACTCGAAACATGTCAACCTTGGTTTTGAGAATCTCTCCCGGAGTTTGAGAGATTTGGACGTGAAAGGGTACCAGTCTTGTCGGGGATTGGGAACCCTTCGCGAGAATGTCCAGAGTTTCAGCGGGATTTCCAAAATGTTGAGAGGAACTCGAAACATGTCAACCTTGGTTTTGAGAATCTCTCCCGGAGTTTGAGAGATTTGGACGTGAAAGGGTACCAGTCTTGTCGGGGATTGGGAACCCTTTGCGAGAATGTCCAAAGTTTCAGCGGGATTTCCAAAATGTTGAAAGGAACTTGAAACATGTCAACCTTGGTTTTGAGAATCTCTCCCGGAGTTTGAGAGATTTGGACGTGAAAGGGTACCAGTCTTGTCGGGGATGTGGGAAACTGCAGCGGGTCTGTGGAATCCTGGACAGAAAATATGGGAGTAGAGATCAGCCTTGAAGATATTAAGATTTACCCTTGAGAAAGATGGGAGTAAAGGAGTATCCGGAGGTATGGAGTTGTACCCGTGAGAAAGGAGAGATATACCCGTGAGAGAGAAGGGGATAGAAGAATAACATGGATGATAGCAAAATTAACCAATGAGATGTTAGTGCTGTAACTTGTAACCAATAGTGAAAAGACACATGAACTGGTAGAATTGTATAAAAATGCACTTGTAACAATAAATGGCACCTATTACTTTCATCTTGAAAGAACTTGGTCCATGTCGTTTGTCCGTCTCAACCGCGACATATGGTGACCCCGACGTGATCCTGCCTGAAGAGGATCTCGCCTAACAAGGTGACAGCGTGAAGCTGTGAACAGCCGAAGAAGAGCTGTGGAGATGGAGCCCCGTACAGCTGATGAGAGCAGCCGAGGAGAGCTGCCGAAGATCCGGATCGTTGAAAAGACACCTCGCTAAGGAGCAGGTGAGCTACCGGGAACAGGGGGGCTGAAACTTATCTAAAGAAGAGGGTACTATATTATCCACATAGAAGCTGCTTCTGAAGAAGCACGGCGTTAGCCTCCCGGAACTGACTTTAAGAAAAATGTTACTATGGGGCAAAGCACAAGGTTTAGAGGTTAATCCTGTGACAGCATTTAGTGTGTCACAATGGATGGACTTGGGAGATAAACTGTTTGACAGTGCTACCCAAGGGTCCAAGGAAGCAACTGAACTGTTAACGACGTGGCGCTTGTTATTAGACACTCTGAAAGAGTTAAAACAGCAACAGGCAGAGGCGGCAGAGGGGGATGGTCTCCCTGGCTCTTCTGGGCCAGATTCGGAGAAAAAAGCAAGATTAAGTACTACTCTGATCCCCCCTGTTACTAAAGATTCGTCAAAACCGCCCAAGTCCATGTTATCTGACATGGATAAGGATCCACGGCACTTTCTTGGAAAGTTAAAAGGAATAAAGGAGGAGCGTACGTATGTGTGGCCCCGAGATCAGAAAAAAACTATGAAAGACTCGTATACATATGTGTGGCCCCGAGATCAGTTAAAAGCTATGAAAGACTCACATGAAAAAACAACGTTGGGTTGTGCATGGTCTCGGGAGGGGCCCTCAGAGCACCAGTTGGAGCACCAGTCGGACCAGTGCGTTCGGCCGACTGCTCCGCTGTCATCGATCACGGCTCGAACCTCTCCTCTACCACCATCAACCGCGGTTCTGCCGTCTGCGTCACCGCCATTAATCACAGTTCAACCCTCTGCCCCGCCGCTATCAGTTGCGGAAGAAAAAAAATGGACATTTTTTTTCCTATCCCCCTTTGCCTGGAGATTTAGGTGGGGAGGACCCCCCGGTGGTGAGCCAGACCGAGCCAAATAACGTAATTCCTACAGATTTGGGTCCCTCCAACCTGCCCCCTCCTCCCACCCGCACTGAATTCCTAAGGGTGGGGGTAGAATTTCAGAGCGTAAACCGAACTTACCAAAAAGCTGGGATTTACCCCCAGTTTCGATTGCAGTTAAACCACGGGACCCTGTGCGTTTCTGGAGGAGACACCAGTTGACACACCACAACTACAGGCACGATAACTTTCTGAAATCTTGAGGCAGTCAACAGACCTCGCATATCAAGCTATGATAAAGGTGCCTGAAACCAACAATGCAGCAAAATCATTTGCAACTGTTAATCAGGGTCCCAGTGAGAATTACATGCAATTTATGGACCATCTTCAAGAGGCCATCAATAAGCAGGTTGAAAACTTAGAAGCTAAGGAAGCATTGGTGTTGAAATTAGCAGTAGAGAATGCTAATGTTTGCTATCAACATGTTATCTACAAGTTTTACAGTACACATTATGTGTTTCTGTGTATTGCCTCTCTGAAAATCAAGCAGCTTGTCAGGAATGTGAGCTAATTGTTTTACTAGTTGTTTTTAAGTGCACCGTAAAACTCTCTCCCCATTTTTCCCAGTCGTGCTGCAAGCAGCCTGTGTTTTCTACCCCTCCCTCCCCCTTCTCAAGGCTTTTACTTGCAAGATGGGGTCAGGAATAATTGTTTTCAGTTGTGTTCCTGAAAAATCAGTATTGGGAGGTGTTTTAAAACTTAGGAAAGCACTCGGAATTATAAGGAAGGAAGATCTTGTTAAATATTGAAATCAGTGTTGGCTGCTGTTTCAGTTAAATGATTGGGAAAAGTGTCTGGAAAATAGAATTTTGTTGCAATTAATGTTGTTTTTAAGGTGAGAAGACCAGGACAAAATAAATCTCTACAAGAGATCATTAGATCATTACAGACAGTTTTACAGCTGGAACGGTTTGAACGTCAACAAGCTGAGAGAGAGTTAACTGATAACACACAGGTCACAGCAAACTTGTTAGAGTCTGCAAGATGCCTTCCTCATTAACCTGTTTTCTTTGTGGGTATCGGTTTAAGTATGTTGCAATTTTAGTAGGTCTTTGTTATATGGTACGATAAGTTCACAGTCTGTTAAATCATGAGAATTCATTGACTCAAAATGTGCGTTTTGTGATAATACAGAAGATCATAAGTAATTTAGTTCTTTACTGCGTGAATGTGATGGTAAAATTTTGTCTGTAGTAGCTGTTATTTTTTTTTTCGCTAGCATGCTACCTTTATTCCAGCATTCAGACTTGCGCAACTCTGTGACAAGCTGTGTCTCATCTCGCTGTGCTGTATTTGGCTTTTCCGTATGTACATCATCTAAAGAATCCTGGTTTTGGAATAACAGCTGTAGCGCACCAGATGAGACACTAAAAAGAAACCAAACCAAAACAAAACAAAAAAGGCCTTGCCCAGTCCAGCTCGCTCCGGCTCGGGGGGGGCCGATGGGCTCCGGCGCCACTGACTTTTTTTGTCAGGGAGACCCAGAGGTACCCCCACCTGTCTGAGCAGTGAGCGGCCCAAAGGTGCAATGCAAAAATTGAGATATTGTCTTAAATTGGTGTAACTGTGATCCATCTGCATATTTGAGCTTGGTATATGGTTTTCATATCTGAGCTCAGTATTTTAGTTTGCATATTCATATTTGGTACCAAAAGAATCTTGTTTGGGAGATAATTACAAAACGGGAACCGGTTCCACTGCTAAAATTGCTAAAATTCCACCTTGCCTCTCCTTAGGATGCATCCTTACACATTAGAATGATTGCTTATATTGTTAGAAAAGCATTTAAATTGTTAAAATGCTATGATAGCTGTGAATTTGGAAGAGGTTGTATTTAAAAGTTGCTAGAATATTAACTGATTTAGATTTAGGAAAATAGAATAATGGATTGATGTTTATTATACTGGTTTATACTGTTTTTTTGACATCTCTAAACTGTAAAAGGTAAATGGAGCTAAGGAATGTAACTATTGCTGAGCTACTTGAAACTGCATATAAAGTGTATTACAGCTGGAATGAAATGGGAAAACAAAAGAGCAAAATATCCCAGGCCTGTGTGCAGCTCATCGTAACTGAGGAGTTTGCCAGAGCCTCCCACTTTGTACCAGTGATTATACCAGCTGCGTGACCTTGACTATATCTGAACTGCGGTGAGAAGAGAAAGAAGAAGAAAGGAAAAAAAACTGTTTTCCCGCTGCTAAGCAGAGAAAGGGGGGCTTTGCTCCCCCCGCTCTGTCCCTTTTTTTTTCCCTGAAGTATTGTCATCCATTTTTGTTGTGGCACTGTGTTGTTTTTCGGCTTTGAATCAGGGGTTGTTGGTGTTGTTTATTTTTGCTTCTGTCTTGTTTCCTAGGTTTTGGCACATCTGGGGAAAGGAGCTCATACTTTTACCTCCTTGCTGAAGTCAGTCTTTTCACACTGGTCAGCTTTGGGGGGTCACAGTGTTCAGTGCTTCTCTGGGTCAGACTGGTACTGATTTGCGTGTGGAGTGGAGCCAGATCGGTTTAATGTGGAGTTCGAACTGATGTGTTTTCATGCTGGGCTGGACGTCTTGCCATCTCAGATGGGGGCGAGAGGGAAGTCTTATTCCCCCCCGTGCCCCTCCCTCAAGCAATGTTACTGCTAGAGAGCTGTAATACTGCATGAAGGAGTCTGAGGGTGAAATTTAAAGGCATCACCAGTGGATCCATAGTTCTAATGAAACTGGAAAATTAAACCAAAAATTTGTTAATAGACTTATTTTGTGGTAATTAGTTGTAAGTGACTTCTTAGTAAATTCACCATGCTAGTTTTTGAGGTCATGAGAAACAACGAAAGAAAGGCCATTTTTTGAGACTAATGGAATGCCAAATTTGGAACAAAGTTTAAATACATGAATTCTTATAGCTGTTAGAAACTCCTATACCTCTCTTAGGTTAAGATTTGTTAAGTAAATTGTAAGCTCAAATAACATTTTCTGAGAATTCTGTTTAGTTGCATGGCCTACAAGAAGCTGCTTGGATGGAGCAGATCTGCTTGCTGCAAGTGAGAAATCTCCAAGGAAATTTCAAATGCTGTATCTCCACTAGTATTAACAGCCAATGTTTTGATAAAGCAAGTACTACACTGATTGATCTGAAACAGGACTTCAGTCTGGTAAGGGAAAACAATATCCAATAAATATGACGACCAAAATGGAGTTGGAAATTTTAAGGAATAAATTTATGACAACCTTACAGGCTGACTGCATTCAATTGGACTTGCAGATTTGTCTATTTATAGCTACAACATAGAAACAACCTGTGGCTATTGTGGGACAGTATGATGAGATTGCTAGCAGACTGATATACTGCTTGTTACTCTGATCAAGAAAGGCAGGCAATGAATTTAAGTTTCAATAGGCCATGATCCTTTTGTCATATATGTACCATTTGTGAAATTTAATTTTGATTTTTTTTGTAATCTATGTCTTTATAAATTGCACTAGCTGGTTTTCTTAACAGCACAGCTTTTGGCATGCCTAAATGTAAAATGTAAATTGCTGCAGAACCTGCAAATCTTTAACATCAGTTCATAGGCCATACTTGTATTTGGTCTGATCCTACATACTTGCAAAGTATTTGTTGATGGTTCTGGGAAGTCTCATAAAGCTGTAGTGGTCTGGCGTGAAGATAACAATTGGCATCATTCTGTGAAAATTATTGAAGGTTCAACCCAATGAGCAGAACTTGGCACAGCTTTACATTATTTAGAGCTTTTTAAAGGAGTAACCTCTAAATTTGATTTGTGATTCTGAGTACGTAGTCAAGGTCCAGTGCACGTATCTGATTCTGAACTGTGTTTTTTGTTTTGGTTTTGTTCTTTTTTAAAACAAAAAGGGGGGAGAAGTAGGGAAAACACCACAAAAACAATTGTCAAAAGCATTGTATGTGATGAAATACTTTGCAAGTATGACCCAAAACCATGCTAAATCAGAAAGAACCTACATTAGTTATGGTCAAATCAGTAGTCAATGGAAAAGGCCACATCAATTGATAACCTGGGGGAGAGGCTATGCTTGTGTCTTTACAGATCAAGGGCCGCAATGGCTGCTGGCACAAAACGTGAAACCTGTGTTATCTTCCTGACAATGATTGTTGCAGCTGCTGTGTTTTGGATGCCCGCACAGACAAAGACTAACATGTGGAGTACTTTAGCCAACATGACTGACCAGGACTCCATATGCCTGGCTATGGCATCTCCAGAAAACCCGTTCCACACGTGCTTGGTTGGCATCCCCCTTGATGAATACAGCAGCATCACACAATTGTTTCAAAATAGTGGTCGGTGCAAAGGCATTGCAACAAAAATACTAACATGGCACTTTGGATTAACTGTCTCCCGGAAATAGACATTGAACCACAGGAACTAGAATTGCTGGGATCTATGCCCATGGATGCTTGTATCCAGCTGGTTTGTGAAAAGTGCCAGGACAATATGCTAAAGCATGAATGGATAAAACTGCAAAATGTTAATGCTACCATTGGTGACTATAGAAATGAAACTCGATGGTGTAATGCCTCACAGAAGAATCCAAGGAATGTCATTGATAATGTGGGACAGCGACCCCAAAATCTCCTGCATGGTGTATTCTTGATCTGTGAAGATAGAGCCTGACCAGGAATTCCTTCTAATGCTGTTGGAGGACTGTGTATTTTGGGACTATTAACTCTCTTAACACCCAATGTATCTATGATAATAGATCACAGAAGAGCAAGACGAGAAAAACACTTTTTTGTGTATATAAGTCAAAATGTGATGATAATGTAGATTTTTGGGGATCAAGGTTAAGGGTTTTAGGATCTCTTGTATCTGGTGTTGGCACAGCTAAAAGCGTTAAATATTTTAGAAAATTAGGATGCTGGCTAGTTAAGCAAACTAACAGAACTTCAAAGGCTTTAAGTGGACTTTTGTTAGATGTAGATTCTGTAAGACATGCCACACGGTAGAGTAGAGCCACAATAGATTTTTGTTATTAGCTCAAGGACATGGGTGTGAAGATTTTGATGAGATTTGTTAAATAAATTGCTTAGTGGTTGAGGGTTTTTAGGATGGTTGTTATCAGTAGTGAAAACAGGACTGATCATTTTGATGATTGTTGTGGTTGTGTTACTAATGTTGCCATGCATGATTTTTCTGCTGCAAAGGGCCCTGCAGCGGACAATGAGGGCAGCTTTTTTAGCATAAATAAAAAAAGGGGGAATTGTGGGAAACTGCAGCGGGTCTGTGGAATCCTTGACAGAAAATATGGGAGTAGAGATCAGCCTTGAAGATATTAAGATTTACCCTTGAGAAAGATGGGAGTAAAGGAGTATCCGGAGGTATGGAGTTGTACCCGTGAGAAAGGAGAGATATACCCGTGAGAGAGAAGGGGATAGAAGAATAACATGGATGATAGCAAAATTAACCAATGAGATGTTAGTGCTGTAACTTGTAACCAATAGTGAAAAGACACATGAACTGGTAGAATTGTATAAAAATGCACTTGTAACAATAAATGGCACCTATTACTTTCATCTTGAAAGAACTTGGTCCATGTCGTTTGTCCGTCTCAACCGCGACACGGGGATTGGGAACCCTTCGCGAGAATGTCCAAAGTTTCAGCAGGATTTCCAAAATGTTGAGAGGAACTCGAAACATGTCAACCTCGGTTTTGAGAATCTCTCCCGGAGTTTGAGAGATTTGGACGTGAAAGGGTACCAGTCTTGTCGGGGATTGGGAACCCTTCGCGAGAATGTCCAAAGTTTCAGCGGGATTTCCAAAATGTTGAAAGGAACTCGAAACATGTAAACCTTGGTTTTGAGAATCTCTCCCGGAGTTTGAGAGATTTGGACGTGAAAGGGTACCAGTCTTGTCGGGGATTGGGAACCCTTCGCGAGAATGTCCAAAGTTTCAGCGGGATTTCCAAAATGGTGAGAGGAACTCGAAACATGTGAACCTTGGTTTTGAGAATCTCTCCCGGGGTTTGAGAGATTTGGACGTGAAAGGGTACCAGTCTTGTCGGGGATTGGGAACCCTTCGCCAGAATGTCCAGAGTTTCAGCGGGATTTCCAAAATGTTGAGAGGAACTCGAAACATGTCAACCTTGGTTTTGAGAATCTCTCCCGGAGTTTGAGAGATTTGGACGTGAAAGGGTACCAGTCTTGTCGGGGATTGGGAACCCTTCGCGAGAATGTCCAGAGTTTCAGCGGGATTTCCAAAATGGTGAGAGGAACTCGAAACATGTCAACCTTGGTTTTGAGAATCTCTCCCGGAGTTTGAGAGATTTGGACGTGAAAGGGTACCAGTCTTGTCGGGGATTGGGAACCCTTCGCCAGAATGTCCAAAGTTTCAGCGGGATTTCCAAAATGTTGAGAGGAACTCGAAACATGTCAACCTTGGTTTTGAGAATCTCTCCCGGAGTTTGAGAGATTTGGACGTGAAAGGGTACCAGTCTTGTCGGGGATTGGGAACCCTTCGCGAGAATGTCCAAAGTTTCAGCGGGATTTCCAAAATGTTGAAAGGAACTCGAAACATGTCAACCTTGGTTTTGAGAATCTCTCCCAGAGTTTGAGAGATTTGGACGTGAAAGGGTACCAGTCTTGTCGGGGATTGGGAACCCTTCGCGAGAATGTCCCAAGTTTCAGCGGGATTTCCAAAATGTTGAGAGGAACTCAAAACATGTCAACCTTGGTTTTGAGAATCTCTCCCGGAGTTTGAGAGATTTGGACGTGAAAGGGTACCAGTCTTGTCGGGGATTGGGAACCCTTCGCGAGAATGTCCCAAGTTTCAGCGGGATTTCCAAAATGTTGAAAGGAACTCAAAACATGTCAACCTTGGTTTTGAGAATCTCTCCCGGAGTTTGAGAGATTTGGACGTGAAAGGGTACCAGTCTTGTCGGGGATTGGGAACCCTTCGCGAGAATGTCCAAAGTTTCAGCGGGATTTCCAAAATGTTGAGAGGAACTCGAAACATGTCAACCTTGGTTTTGAGAATCTCTCCCGGAGTTTGAGAGATTTGGACGTGAAAGGGTACCAGTCTTGTCGGGGATTGGGAACCCTTCGCGAGAATGTCCAAAGTTTCAGCGGGATTTCCAAAATGTTGAGAGGAACTCGAAACATGTCAACCTTGGTTTTGAGAATCTCTCCCGGAGTTTGAGAGATTTGGACGTGAAAGGGTACCAGTCTTGTCGGGGATTGGGAACCCTTCGCGAGAATGTCCAGAGTTTCAGCGGGATTTCCAAAATGTTGAGAGGAACTCAAAACATGTCAACCTTGGTTTTGAGAATCTCTCCCGGAGTTTGAGAGATTTGGACGTGAAAGGGTACCAGTCTTGTCGGGGATTGGGAACCCTTCGCCAGAATGTCCAAAGTTTCAGCGGGATTTCCAAAATGTTGAGAGGAACTCGAAACATGTCAACCTTGGTTTTGAGAATCTCTCCCGGAGTTTGAGAGATTTGGACGTGAAAGGGTACCAGTCTTGTCGGGGATTGGGAACCCTTCGCCAGAATGTCCAAAGTTTCAGCGGGATTTCCAAAACGTTGAGAGGAACTCAAAACATGTGAACCTTGGTTTTGAGAATCTCTCCCGGAGTTTGAGAGATTTGGACGTGAAAGGGTACCAGTCTTGTCGGGGATTGGGAACCCTTCGCGAGAATGTCCAAAGTTTCAGCGGGATTTCCAAAATGTTGAGAGGAACTCGAAACATGTCTACCTTGGTTTTGAGAATCTCTCCCGGAGTTTGAGAGATTTGGACGTGAAAGGGTACCAGTCTTGTCGGGGATTGGGAACCCTTCGCGAGAATGTCCAGAGTTTCAGCGGGATTTCCAAAATGTTGAGAGGAACTCAAAACATGTCAACCTTGGTTTTGAGAATCTCTCCCGGAGTTTGAGAGATTTGGACGTGAAAGGGTACCAGTCTTGTCGGGGATTGGGAACCCTTCGCGAGAATGTCCAAAGTTTCAGCGGGATTTCCAAAATGTTGAGAGGAACTCGAATCATGTCAACCTCGGTTTTGAGAATCTCTCCCGGAGTTTGAGAGATTTGGACGTGAAAGGGTACCAGTCTTGTCGGGGATTGGGAACCCTTCGCCAGAATGTCCAAAGTTTCAGCGGGATTTCCAAAATGTTGAGAGGAACTCGAAACATGTCAACCTTGGTTTTGAGAATCTCTCCCGGAGTTTGAGAGATTTGGACGTGAAAGGGTACCAGTCTTGTCGGGGATTGGGAACCCTTCGCCAGAATGTCCAAAGTTTCAGCGGGATTTCCAAAACGTTGAGAGGAACTCAAAACATGTGAACCTTGGTTTTGAGAATCTCTCCCGGAGTTTGAGAGATTTGGACGTGAAAGGGTACCAGTCTTGTCGGGGATGTGGGAAACTGCAGCGGGTCTGTGGAATCCTTGACAGAAAATATGGGAGTAGAGATCAGCCTTGAAGATATTAAGATTTACCCTTGAGAAAGATGGGAGTAAAGGAGTATCCGGAGGTATGGAGTTGTACCCGTGAGAAAGGAGAGATATACCCGTGAGAGAGAAGGGGATAGAAGAATAACATGGATGATAGCAAAATTAACCAATGAGATGTTAGTGCTGTAACTTGTAACCAATAGTGAAAAGACACATGAACTGGTAGAATTGTATAAAAATGCACTTGTAACAATAAATGGCACCTATTACTTTCATCTTGAAAGAACTTGGTCCATGTCGTTTGTCCGTCTCAACCGCGACATATGGTGACCCCGACGTGATCCTGCCTGAAGAGGATCTCGCCTAACAAGGTGACAGCGTGAAGCTGTGAACAGCCGAAGAAGAGCTGTGGAGATGGAGCCCCGTACAGCTGATGAGAGCAGCCGAGGAGAGCTGCCGAAGATCCGGATCGTTGAAAAGACACCTCGCTAAGGAGCAGGTGAGCTACCGGGAACAGGGGGGCTGAAACTTATCTAAAGAAGAGGGTACTATATTATCCACATAGAAGCTGCTTCTGAAGAAGCACGGCGTTAGCCTCCCGGAACTGACTTTAAGAAAAATGTTACTATGGGGCAAAGCACAAGGTTTAGAGGTTAATCCTGTGACAGCATTTAGTGTGTCACAATGGATGGACTTGGGAGATAAACTGTTTGACAGTGCTACCCAAGGGTCCAAGGAAGCAACTGAACTGTTAACGACGTGGCGCTTGTTATTAGACACTCTGAAAGAGTTAAAACAGCAACAGGCAGAGGCGGCAGAGGGGGATGGTCTCCCTGGCTCTTCTGGGCCAGATTCGGAGAAAAAAGCAAGATTAAGTACTACTCTGATCCCCCCTGTTACTAAAGATTCGTCAAAACCGCCCAAGTCCATGTTATCTGACATGGATAAGGATCCACGGCACTTTCTTGGAAAGTTAAAAGGAATAAAGGAGGAGCGTACGTATGTGTGGCCCCGAGATCAGAAAAAAACTATGAAAGACTCGTATACATATGTGTGGCCCCGAGATCAGTTAAAAGCTATGAAAGACTCACATGAAAAAACAACGTTGGGTTGTGCATGGTCTCGGGAGGGGCCCTCAGAGCACCAGTTGGAGCACCAGTCGGACCAGTGCGTTCGGCCGACTGCTCCGCTGTCATCGATCACGGCTCGAACCTCTCCTCTACCACCATCAACCGCGGTTCTGCCGTCTGCGTCACCGCCATTAATCACAGTTCAACCCTCTGCCCCGCCGCTATCAGTTGCGGAAGAAAAAAAATGGACATTTTTTTTCCTATCCCCCTTTGCCTGGAGATTTAGGTGGGGAGGACCCCCCGGTGGTGAGCCAGACCGAGCCAAATAACGTAATTCCTACAGATTTGGGTCCCTCCAACCTGCCCCCTCCTCCCACCCGCACTGAATTCCTAAGGGTGGGGGTAGAATTTCAGAGCGTAAACCGAACTTACCAAAAAGCTGGGATTTACCCCCAGTTTCGATTGCAGTTAAACCACGGGACCCTGTGCGTTTCTGGAGGAGACACCAGTTGACACACCACAACTACAGGCACGATAACTTTCTGAAATCTTGAGGCAGTCAACAGACCTCGCATATCAAGCTATGATAAAGGTGCCTGAAACCAACAATGCAGCAAAATCATTTGCAACTGTTAATCAGGGTCCCAGTGAGAATTACATGCAATTTATGGACCATCTTCAAGAGGCCATCAATAAGCAGGTTGAAAACTTAGAAGCTAAGGAAGCATTGGTGTTGAAATTAGCAGTAGAGAATGCTAATGTTTGCTATCAACATGTTATCTACAAGTTTTACAGTACACATTATGTGTTTCTGTGTATTGCCTCTCTGAAAATCAAGCAGCTTGTCAGGAATGTGAGCTAATTGTTTTACTAGTTGTTTTTAAGTGCACCGTAAAACTCTCTCCCCATTTTTCCCAGTCGTGCTGCAAGCAGCCTGTGTTTTCTACCCCTCCCTCCCCCTTCTCAAGGCTTTTACTTGCAAGATGGGGTCAGGAATAATTGTTTTCAGTTGTGTTCCTGAAAAATCAGTATTGGGAGGTGTTTTAAAACTTAGGAAAGCACTCGGAATTATAAGGAAGGAAGATCTTGTTAAATATTGAAATCAGTGTTGGCTGCTGTTTCAGTTAAATGATTGGGAAAAGTGTCTGGAAAATAGAATTTTGTTGCAATTAATGTTGTTTTTAAGGTGAGAAGACCAGGACAAAATAAATCTCTACAAGAGATCATTAGATCATTACAGACAGTTTTACAGCTGGAACGGTTTGAACGTCAACAAGCTGAGAGAGAGTTAACTGATAACACACAGGTCACAGCAAACTTGTTAGAGTCTGCAAGATGCCTTCCTCATTAACCTGTTTTCTTTGTGGGTATCGGTTTAAGTATGTTGCAATTTTAGTAGGTCTTTGTTATATGGTACGATAAGTTCACAGTCTGTTAAATCATGAGAATTCATTGACTCAAAATGTGCGTTTTGTGATAATACAGAAGATCATAAGTAATTTAGTTCTTTACTGCGTGAATGTGATGGTAAAATTTTGTCTGTAGTAGCTGTTATTTTTTTTTTCGCTAGCATGCTACCTTTATTCCAGCATTCAGACTTGCGCAACTCTGTGACAAGCTGTGTCTCATCTCGCTGTGCTGTATTTGGCTTTTCCGTATGTACATCATCTAAAGAATCCTGGTTTTGGAATAACAGCTGTAGCGCACCAGATGAGACACTAAAAAGAAACCAAACCAAAACAAAACAAAAAAGGCCTTGCCCAGTCCAGCTCGCTCCGGCTCGGGGGGGGCCGATGGGCTCCGGCGCCACTGACTTTTTTTGTCAGGGAGACCCAGAGGTACCCCCACCTGTCTGAGCAGTGAGCGGCCCAAAGGTGCAATGCAAAAATTGAGATATTGTCTTAAATTGGTGTAACTGTGATCCATCTGCATATTTGAGCTTGGTATATGGTTTTCATATCTGAGCTCAGTATTTTAGTTTGCATATTCATATTTGGTACCAAAAGAATCTTGTTTGGGAGATAATTACAAAACGGGAACCGGTTCCACTGCTAAAATTGCTAAAATTCCACCTTGCCTCTCCTTAGGATGCATCCTTACACATTAGAATGATTGCTTATATTGTTAGAAAAGCATTTAAATTGTTAAAATGCTATGATAGCTGTGAATTTGGAAGAGGTTGTATTTAAAAGTTGCTAGAATATTAACTGATTTAGATTTAGGAAAATAGAATAATGGATTGATGTTTATTATACTGGTTTATACTGTTTTTTTGACATCTCTAAACTGTAAAAGGTAAATGGAGCTAAGGAATGTAACTATTGCTGAGCTACTTGAAACTGCATATAAAGTGTATTACAGCTGGAATGAAATGGGAAAACAAAAGAGCAAAATATCCCAGGCCTGTGTGCAGCTCATCGTAACTGAGGAGTTTGCCAGAGCCTCCCACTTTGTACCAGTGATTATACCAGCTGCGTGACCTTGACTATATCTGAACTGCGGTGAGAAGAGAAAGAAGAAGAAAGGAAAAAAAACTGTTTTCCCGCTGCTAAGCAGAGAAAGGGGGGCTTTGCTCCCCCCGCTCTGTCCCTTTTTTTTTCCCTGAAGTATTGTCATCCATTTTTGTTGTGGCACTGTGTTGTTTTTCGGCTTTGAATCAGGGGTTGTTGGTGTTGTTTATTTTTGCTTCTGTCTTGTTTCCTAGGTTTTGGCACATCTGGGGAAAGGAGCTCATACTTTTACCTCCTTGCTGAAGTCAGTCTTTTCACACTGGTCAGCTTTGGGGGGTCACAGTGTTCAGTGCTTCTCTGGGTCAGACTGGTACTGATTTGCGTGTGGAGTGGAGCCAGATCGGTTTAATGTGGAGTTCGAACTGATGTGTTTTCATGCTGGGCTGGACGTCTTGCCATCTCAGATGGGGGCGAGAGGGAAGTCTTATTCCCCCCCGTGCCCCTCCCTCAAGCAATGTTACTGCTAGAGAGCTGTAATACTGCATGAAGGAGTCTGAGGGTGAAATTTAAAGGCATCACCAGTGGATCCATAGTTCTAATGAAACTGGAAAATTAAACCAAAAATTTGTTAATAGACTTATTTTGTGGTAATTAGTTGTAAGTGACTTCTTAGTAAATTCACCATGCTAGTTTTTGAGGTCATGAGAAACAACGAAAGAAAGGCCATTTTTTGAGACTAATGGAATGCCAAATTTGGAACAAAGTTTAAATACATGAATTCTTATAGCTGTTAGAAACTCCTATACCTCTCTTAGGTTAAGATTTGTTAAGTAAATTGTAAGCTCAAATAACATTTTCTGAGAATTCTGTTTAGTTGCATGGCCTACAAGAAGCTGCTTGGATGGAGCAGATCTGCTTGCTGCAAGTGAGAAATCTCCAAGGAAATTTCAAATGCTGTATCTCCACTAGTATTAACAGCCAATGTTTTGATAAAGCAAGTACTACACTGATTGATCTGAAACAGGACTTCAGTCTGGTAAGGGAAAACAATATCCAATAAATATGACGACCAAAATGGAGTTGGAAATTTTAAGGAATAAATTTATGACAACCTTACAGGCTGACTGCATTCAATTGGACTTGCAGATTTGTCTATTTATAGCTACAACATAGAAACAACCTGTGGCTATTGTGGGACAGTATGATGAGATTGCTAGCAGACTGATATACTGCTTGTTACTCTGATCAAGAAAGGCAGGCAATGAATTTAAGTTTCAATAGGCCATGATCCTTTTGTCATATATGTACCATTTGTGAAATTTAATTTTGATTTTTTTTGTAATCTATGTCTTTATAAATTGCACTAGCTGGTTTTCTTAACAGCACAGCTTTTGGCATGCCTAAATGTAAAATGTAAATTGCTGCAGAACCTGCAAATCTTTAACATCAGTTCATAGGCCATACTTGTATTTGGTCTGATCCTACATACTTGCAAAGTATTTGTTGATGGTTCTGGGAAGTCTCATAAAGCTGTAGTGGTCTGGCGTGAAGATAACAATTGGCATCATTCTGTGAAAATTATTGAAGGTTCAACCCAATGAGCAGAACTTGGCACAGCTTTACATTATTTAGAGCTTTTTAAAGGAGTAACCTCTAAATTTGATTTGTGATTCTGAGTACGTAGTCAAGGTCCAGTGCACGTATCTGATTCTGAACTGTGTTTTTTGTTTTGGTTTTGTTCTTTTTTAAAACAAAAAGGGGGGAGAAGTAGGGAAAACACCACAAAAACAATTGTCAAAAGCATTGTATGTGATGAAATACTTTGCAAGTATGACCCAAAACCATGCTAAATCAGAAAGAACCTACATTAGTTATGGTCAAATCAGTAGTCAATGGAAAAGGCCACATCAATTGATAACCTGGGGGAGAGGCTATGCTTGTGTCTTTACAGATCAAGGGCCGCAATGGCTGCTGGCACAAAACGTGAAACCTGTGTTATCTTCCTGACAATGATTGTTGCAGCTGCTGTGTTTTGGATGCCCGCACAGACAAAGACTAACATGTGGAGTACTTTAGCCAACATGACTGACCAGGACTCCATATGCCTGGCTATGGCATCTCCAGAAAACCCGTTCCACACGTGCTTGGTTGGCATCCCCCTTGATGAATACAGCAGCATCACACAATTGTTTCAAAATAGTGGTCGGTGCAAAGGCATTGCAACAAAAATACTAACATGGCACTTTGGATTAACTGTCTCCCGGAAATAGACATTGAACCACAGGAACTAGAATTGCTGGGATCTATGCCCATGGATGCTTGTATCCAGCTGGTTTGTGAAAAGTGCCAGGACAATATGCTAAAGCATGAATGGATAAAACTGCAAAATGTTAATGCTACCATTGGTGACTATAGAAATGAAACTCGATGGTGTAATGCCTCACAGAAGAATCCAAGGAATGTCATTGATAATGTGGGACAGCGACCCCAAAATCTCCTGCATGGTGTATTCTTGATCTGTGAAGATAGAGCCTGACCAGGAATTCCTTCTAATGCTGTTGGAGGACTGTGTATTTTGGGACTATTAACTCTCTTAACACCCAATGTATCTATGATAATAGATCACAGAAGAGCAAGACGAGAAAAACACTTTTTTGTGTATATAAGTCAAAATGTGATGATAATGTAGATTTTTGGGGATCAAGGTTAAGGGTTTTAGGATCTCTTGTATCTGGTGTTGGCACAGCTAAAAGCGTTAAATATTTTAGAAAATTAGGATGCTGGCTAGTTAAGCAAACTAACAGAACTTCAAAGGCTTTAAGTGGACTTTTGTTAGATGTAGATTCTGTAAGACATGCCACACGGTAGAGTAGAGCCACAATAGATTTTTGTTATTAGCTCAAGGACATGGGTGTGAAGATTTTGATGAGATTTGTTAAATAAATTGCTTAGTGGTTGAGGGTTTTTAGGATGGTTGTTATCAGTAGTGAAAACAGGACTGATCATTTTGATGATTGTTGTGGTTGTGTTACTAATGTTGCCATGCATGATTTTTCTGCTGCAAAGGGCCCTGCAGCGGACAATGAGGGCAGCTTTTTTAGCATAAATAAAAAAAGGGGGAATTGTGGGAAACTGCAGCGGGTCTGTGGAATCCTTGACAGAAAATATGGGAGTAGAGATCAGCCTTGAAGATATTAAGATTTACCCTTGAGAAAGATGGGAGTAAAGGAGTATCCGGAGGTATGGAGTTGTACCCGTGAGAAAGGAGAGATATACCCGTGAGAGAGAAGGGGATAGAAGAATAACATGGATGATAGCAAAATTAACCAATGAGATGTTAGTGCTGTAACTTGTAACCAATAGTGAAAAGACACATGAACTGGTAGAATTGTATAAAAATGCACTTGTAACAATAAATGGCACCTATTACTTTCATCTTGAAAGAACTTGGTCCATGTCGTTTGTCCGTCTCAACCGCGACACGGGGATTGGGAACCCTTCGCGAGAATGTCCAAAGTTTCAGCAGGATTTCCAAAATGTTGAGAGGAACTCGAAACATGTCAACCTCGGTTTTGAGAATCTCTCCCGGAGTTTGAGAGATTTGGACGTGAAAGGGTACCAGTCTTGTCGGGGATTGGGAACCCTTCGCGAGAATGTCCAAAGTTTCAGCGGGATTTCCAAAATGTTGAAAGGAACTCGAAACATGTAAACCTTGGTTTTGAGAATCTCTCCCGGAGTTTGAGAGATTTGGACGTGAAAGGGTACCAGTCTTGTCGGGGATTGGGAACCCTTCGCGAGAATGTCCAAAGTTTCAGCGGGATTTCCAAAATGGTGAGAGGAACTCGAAACATGTGAACCTTGGTTTTGAGAATCTCTCCCGGGGTTTGAGAGATTTGGACGTGAAAGGGTACCAGTCTTGTCGGGGATTGGGAACCCTTCGCGAGAATGTCCAGAGTTTCAGCGGGATTTCCAAAATGTTGAGAGGAACTCGAAACATGTCAACCTTGGTTTTGAGAATCTCTCCCGGAGTTTGAGAGATTTGGACGTGAAAGGGTACCAGTCTTGTCGGGGATTGGGAACCCTTCGCGAGAATGTCCAGAGTTTCAGCGGGATTTCCAAAATGGTGAGAGGAACTCGAAACATGTCAACCTTGGTTTTGAGAATCTCTCCCGGAGTTTGAGAGATTTGGACGTGAAAGGGTACCAGTCTTGTCGGGGATTGGGAACCCTTCGCCAGAATGTCCAAAGTTTCAGCGGGATTTCCAAAATGTTGAGAGGAACTCGAAACATGTCAACCTTGGTTTTGAGAATCTCTCCCGGAGTTTGAGAGATTTGGACGTGAAAGGGTACCAGTCTTGTCGGGGATTGGGAACCCTTCGCGAGAATGTCCAAAGTTTCAGCGGGATTTCCAAAATGTTGAAAGGAACTCGAAACATGTCAACCTTGGTTTTGAGAATCTCTCCCGGAGTTTGAGAGATTTGGACGTGAAAGGGTACCAGTCTTGTCGGGGATTGGGAACCCTTCGCGAGAATGTCCCAAGTTTCAGCGGGATTTCCAAAATGTTGAGAGGAACTCAAAACATGTCAACCTTGGTTTTGAGAATCTCTCCCGGAGTTTGAGAGATTTGGACGTGAAAGGGTACCAGTCTTGTCGGGGATTGGGAACCCTTCGCGAGAATGTCCCAAGTTTCAGCGGGATTTCCAAAATGTTGAGAGGAACTCGAAACATGTCAACCTTGGTTTTGAGAATCTCTCCCGGAGTTTGAGAGATTTGGACGTGAAAGGGTACCAGTCTTGTCGGGGATTGGGAACCCTTCGCGAGAATGTCCAAAGTTTCAGCGGGATTTCCAAAATGTTGAGAGGAACTCGAAACATGTCAACCTTGGTTTTGAGAATCTCTCCCGGAGTTTGAGAGATTTGGACGTGAAAGGGTACCAGTCTTGTCGGGGATTGGGAACCCTTCGCGAGAATGTCCAAAGTTTCAGCGGGATTTCCAAAATGTTGAGAGGAACTCGAAACATGTCAACCTTGGTTTTGAGAATCTCTCCCGGAGTTTGAGAGATTTGGACGTGAAAGGGTACCAGTCTTGTCGGGGATTGGGAACCCTTCGCGAGAATGTCCAGAGTTTCAGCGGGATTTCCAAAATGTTGAGAGGAACTCAAAACATGTCAACCTTGGTTTTGAGAATCTCTCCCGGAGTTTGAGAGATTTGGACGTGAAAGGGTACCAGTCTTGTCGGGGATTGGGAACCCTTCGCCAGAATGTCCAAAGTTTCAGCGGGATTTCCAAAATGTTGAGAGGAACTCGAAACATGTCAACCTTGGTTTTGAGAATCTCTCCCGGAGTTTGAGAGATTTGGACGTGAAAGGGTACCAGTCTTGTCGGGGATTGGGAACCCTTCGCCAGAATGTCCAAAGTTTCAGCGGGATTTCCAAAACGTTGAGAGGAACTCAAAACATGTGAACCTTGGTTTTGAGAATCTCTCCCGGAGTTTGAGAGATTTGGACGTGAAAGGGTACCAGTCTTGTCGGGGATTGGGAACCCTTCGCGAGAATGTCCAAAGTTTCAGCGGGATTTCCAAAATGTTGAGAGGAACTCGAAACATGTCTACCTTGGTTTTGAGAATCTCTCCCGGAGTTTGAGAGATTTGGACGTGAAAGGGTACCAGTCTTGTCGGGGATTGGGAACCCTTCGCGAGAATGTCCAGAGTTTCAGCGGGATTTCCAAAATGTTGAGAGGAACTCAAAACATGTCAACCTTGGTTTTGAGAATCTCTCCCGGAGTTTGAGAGATTTGGACGTGAAAGGGTACCAGTCTTGTCGGGGATTGGGAACCCTTCGCGAGAATGTCCAAAGTTTCAGCGGGATTTCCAAAATGTTGAGAGGAACTCGAATCATGTCAACCTCGGTTTTGAGAATCTCTCCCGGAGTTTGAGAGATTTGGACGTGAAAGGGTACCAGTCTTGTCGGGGATTGGGAACCCTTCGCCAGAATGTCCAAAGTTTCAGCGGGATTTCCAAAATGTTGAGAGGAACTCGAAACATGTCAACCTTGGTTTTGAGAATCTCTCCCGGAGTTTGAGAGATTTGGACGTGAAAGGGTACCAGTCTTGTCGGGGATTGGGAACCCTTCGCCAGAATGTCCAAAGTTTCAGCGGGATTTCCAAAACGTTGAGAGGAACTCAAAACATGTGAACCTTGGTTTTGAGAATCTCTCCCAGAGTTTGAGAGATTTGGACGTGAAAGGGTACCAGTCTTGTCGGGGATTGGGAACCCTTCGCGAGAATGTCCAAAGTTTCAGCGGGATTTCCAAAGTGTTGAGAGGAACTCGAAACATGTCAACCTTGGTTTTGAGAATCTCTCCCGGAGTTTGAGAGATTTGGACGTGAAAGGGTACCAGTCTTGTCGGGGATTGGGAACCCTTCGCGAGAATGTCCAAAGTTTCAGCGGGATTTCCAAAATGTTGAGAGGAACTCGAAACATGTCAACCTTGGTTTTGAGAATCTCTCCCGGAGTTTGAGAGATTTGGACGTGAAAGGGTACCAGTCTTGTCGGGGATTGGGAACCCTTCGCCAGAATGTCCAAAGTTTCAGCGGGATTTCCAAAACGTTGAGAGGAACTCGAATCATGTCAACCTTGGTTTTTAGAATCTCTCCCGGAGTTTGAGAGATTTGGACGTGAAAGGGTACCAGTCTTGTCGGGGATTGGGAACCCTTCGCGAGAATGTCCAAAGTTTCAGCGGGATTTCAAAAATGTTGAGAGGAACTCAAAACATGTCAACCTTGGTTTTGAGAATCTCTCCCGGAGTTTGAGAGATTTGGACGTGAAAGGGTACCAGTCTTGTCGGGGATTGGGAACCCTTCGAGAGAATGTCCAAAGTTTCAGCGGGATTTCCAAAATGTTGAAAGGAACTCGAAACATGTCAACCTTGGTTTTGAGAATCTCTCCCGGAGTTTGAGAGATTTGGACGTGAAAGGATACCAGTCTTGTCGGGGATTGGGAACCCTTCGCGAGAATGTCCCAAGTTTCAGCGGGATTTCCAAAATGTTGAGAGGAACTCAAAACATGTCAACCTTGGTTTTGAGAATCTCTCCCGGAGTTTGAGAGATTTGGACGTGAAAGGCTACCAGTCTTGTCGGGGATTGGGAACCCTTCGCCAGAATGTCCAAAGTTTCAGCGGGATTTCCAAAACGTTGAGAGGAACTCAAAACATGTGAACCTTGGTTTTGAGAATCTCTCCCGGAGTTTGAGAGATTTGGACGTGAAAGGGTACCAGTCTTGTCGGGGATTGGGAACCCTTCGCGAGAATGTCCAAAGTTTCAGCGGGATTTCCAAAATGTTGAGAGGAACTCGAAACATGTCAACCTTGGTTTTGAGAATCTCTCCCGGAGTTTGAGAGATTTGGATGTGAAAGGGTACCAGTCTTGTCGGGGATTGGGAACCCTTCCCCAGAATGTCCAAAGTTTCAGCAGGATTTCCAAAATGTTGCGAGGAACTCGAAACATGTCAACCTTGGTTTTGAGAATCTCTCCCGGAGTTTGAGAGATTTGGACGTGAAAGGGTACCAGTCTTGTCGGGGATTGGGAACCCTTCGCGAGAATGTCCAAAGTTTCAGCGGGATTTCCAAAATGTTGAGAGGAACTCGAAACATGTCAACCTTGGTTTTGAGAATCTCTCCCGGAGTTGGAGAGATTTGGACGTGAAAGGGTACCAGTCTTGTCGGGGATTGGGAACCCTTCGCGAGAATGTCCAAAGTTTCAGCAGGATTTCCAAAATGTTGAGAGGAACTCGAAACATGTCAACCTTGGTTTTGAGAATCTCTCCCGGAGTTTGAGAGATTTGGACGTGAAAGGGTACCAGTCTTGTCGGGGATTGGGAACCCTTCGCGAGAATGTCCAAAGTTTCAGCGGGATTTCCAAAATGTTGAAAGGAACTTGAAACATGTCAACCTTGGTTTTGAGAATCTCTCCCGGAGTTTGAGAGATTTGGACGTGAAAGGGTACCAGTCTTGTCGGGGATGTGGGAAACTGCAGCGGGTCTGTGGAATCCTGGACAGAAAATATGGGAGTAGAGATCAGCCTTGAAGATATTAAGATTTACCCTTGAGAAAGATGGGAGTAAAGGAGTATCCGGAGGTATGGAGTTGTACCCGTGAGAAAGGAGAGATATACCCGTGAGAGAGAAGGGGATAGAAGAATAACATGGATGATAGCAAAATTAACCAATGAGATGTTAGTGCTGTAACTTGTAACCAATAGTGAAAAGACACATGAACTGGTAGAATTGTATAAAAATGCACTTGTAACAATAAATGGCACCTATTACTTTCATCTTGAAAGAACTTGGTCCATGTCGTTTGTCCGTCTCAACCGCGACACGGGGATTGGGAACCCTTCGCGAGAATGTCCAAAGTTTCAGCAGGATTTCCAAAATGTTGAGAGGAACTCGAAACATGTCAACCTCGGTTTTGAGAATCTCTCCCGGAGTTTGAGAGATTTGGACGTGAAAGGGTACCAGTCTTGTCGGGGATTGGGAACCCTTCGCGAGAATGTCCAAAGTTTCAGCGGGATTTCCAAAATGTTGAAAGGAACTCGAAACATGTAAACCTTGGTTTTGAGAATCTCTCCCGGAGTTTGAGAGATTTGGACGTGAAAGGGTACAAGTCTTGTCGGGGATTGGGAACCCTTCGCCAGAATATCCCAAGTTTCAGCGGGATTTCCAAAATGTTGAGAGGAACTCAAAACATGTCAACCTTGATTTTGAGAATCTCTCCCGGAGTTTGAGAGATTTGGACGTGAAAGGGTACCAGTCTTGTCGGGGATTGGGAACCCTTCGCGAGAATGTCCAAAGTTTCAGCGGGATTTCCAAAATGTTGAGAGGAACTCGAAACATGTCAACCTTGGTTTTGAGAATCTCTCCCAGAGTTTGAGGGATTTGGACGTGAAAGGGTACCAGTCTTGTCGGGGATTGGGAACCCTTCCCCAGAATGTCCAAAGTTTCAGCAGGATTTCCAAAATGTTGCGAGGAACTCGAAACATGTCAACCTTGGTTTTGAGAATCTCTCCCGGAGTTTGAGAGATTTGGACGTGAAAGGGTACCAGTCTTGTCGGGGATTGGGAACCCTTCGCGAGAATGTCCAAAGTTTCAGCGGGATTTCCAAAATGTTGAGAGGAACTCGAAACATGTCAACCTTGGTTTTGAGAATCTCTCCCGGAGTTGGAGAGATTTGGACGTGAAAGGGTACCAGTCTTGTCGGGGATTGGGAACCCTTCGCGAGAATGTCCAAAGTTTCAGCAGGATTTCCAAAATGTTGAGAGGAACTCGAAACATGTCAACCTTGGTTTTGAGAATCTCTCCCGGAGTTTGAGAGATTTGGACGTGAAAGGGTACCAGTCTTGTCGGGGATTGGGAACCCTTCGCCACAATGTCCAAAGTTTCAGCGGGATTTCCAAAATGTTGAAAGGAACTTGAAACATGTCAACCTTGGTTTTGAGAATCTCTCCCGGAGTTTGAGAGATTTGGACGTGAAAGGGTACCAGTCTTGTCGGGGATGTGGGAAACTGCAGCGGGTCTGTGGAATCCTGGACAGAAAATATGGGAGTAGAGATCAGCCTTGAAGATATTAAGATTTACCCTTGAGAAAGATGGGAGTAAAGGAGTATCCGGAGGTATGGAGTTGTACCCGTGAGAAAGGAGAGATATACCCGTGAGAGAGAAGGGGATAGAAGAATAACATGGATGATAGCAAAATTAACCAATGAGATGTTAGTGCTGTAACTTGTAACCAATAGTGAAAAGACACATGAACTGGTAGAATTGTATAAAAATGCACTTGTAACAATAAATGGCACCTATTACTTTCATCTTGAAAGAACTTGGTCCATGTCGTTTGTCCGTCTCAACCGCGACACGGGGATTGGGAACCCTTCGCGAGAATGTCCAAAGTTTCAGCAGGATTTCCAAAATGTTGAGAGGAACTCGAAACATGTCAACCTCGGTTTTGAGAATCTCTCCCGGAGTTTGAGAGATTTGGACGTGAAAGGGTACCAGTCTTGTCGGGGATTGGGAACCCTTCGCGAGAATGTCCAAAGTTTCAGCGGGATTTCCAAAATGTTGAAAGGAACTCGAAACATGTAAACCTTGGTTTTGAGAATCTCTCCCGGAGTTTGAGAGATTTGGACGTGAAAGGGTACCAGTCTTGTCGGGGATTGGGAACCCTTCGCCAGAATATCCCAAGTTTCAGCGGGATTTCCAAAATGTTGAGAGGAACTCAAAACATGTCAACCTTGATTTTGAGAATCTCTCCCGGAGTTTGAGAGATTTGGACGTGAAAGGGTACCAGTCTTGTCGGGGATTGGGAACCCTTCGCGAGAATGTCCAAAGTTTCAGCGGGATTTCCAAAATGTTGAGAGGAACTCGAAACATGTCAACCTTGGTTTTGAGAATCTCTCCCAGAGTTTGAGGGATATGGACGTGAAAGGGTACCAGTCTTGTCGGGGATTGGGAACCCTTCGCGAGAATGTCCAAAGTTTCAGCGGGATTTCCAAAATGGTGAGAGGAACTCGAAACATGTGAACCTTGGTTTTGAGAATCTCTCCCGGGGTTTGAGAGATTTGGACGTGAAAGGGTACCAGTCTTGTCGGGGATTGGGAACCCTTCGCGAGAATGTCCAGAGTTTCAGCGGGATTTCCAAAATGTTGAGAGGAACTCGAAACATGTCAACCTTGGTTTTGAGAATCTCTCCCGGAGTTTGAGAGATTTGGACGTGAAAGGGTACCAGTCTTGTCGGGGATTGGGAACCCTTCGCGAGAATGTCCAGAGTTTCAGCGGGATTTCCAAAATGGTGAGAGGAACTCGAAACATGTCAACCTTGGTTTTGAGAATCTCTCCCGGAGTTTGAGAGATTTGGACGTGAAAGGGTACCAGTCTTGTCGGGGATTGGGAACCCTTCGCCAGAATGTCCAAAGTTTCAGCGGGATTTCCAAAATGTTGAGAGGAACTCGAAACATGTCAACCTTGGTTTTGAGAATCTCTCCCGGAGTTTGAGAGATTTGGACGTGAAAGGGTACCAGTCTTGTCGGGGATTGGGAACCCTTCGCGAGAATGTCCAAAGTTTCAGCGGGATTTCCAAAATGTTGAAAGGAACTCGAAACATGTCAACCTTGGTTTTGAGAATCTCTCCCGGAGTTTGAGAGATTTGGACGTGAAAGGGTACCAGTCTTGTCGGGGATTGGGAACCCTTCGCGAGAATGTCCCAAGTTTCAGCGGGATTTCCAAAATGTTGAGAGGAACTCAAAACATGTCAACCTTGGTTTTGAGAATCTCTCCCGGAGTTTGAGAGATTTGGACGTGAAAGGGTACCAGTCTTGTCGGGGATTGGGAACCCTTCGCGAGAATGTCCCAAGTTTCAGCGGGATTTCCAAAATGTTGAGAGGAACTCAAAACATGTCAACCTTGGTTTTGAGAATCTCTCCCGGAGTTTGAGAGATTTGGACGTGAAAGGGTACCAGTCTTGTCGGGGATTGGGAACCCTTCGCGAGAATGTCCAAAGTTTCAGCGGGATTTCCAAAATGTTGAAGGGAACTCGAAACATGTCAACCTTGGTTTTGAGAATCTCTCCCGGAGTTTGAGAGATTTGGACGTGAAAGGGTACCAGTCTTGTCGGGGATTGGGAACCCTTCGCGAGAATGTCCAAAGTTTCAGCGGGATTTCCAAAATGTTGAGAGGAACTCGAAACATGTCAACCTTGGTTTTGAGAATCTCTCCCGGAGTTTGAGAGATTTGGACGTGAAAGGGTACCAGTCTTGTCGGGGATTGGGAACCCTTCGCGAGAATGTCCAGAGTTTCAGAGGGATTTCCAAAATGTTGAGAGGAACTCGAAACATGTCAACCTTGGTTTTGAGAATCTCTCCCGGAGTTTGAGAGATTTGGACGTGAAAGGGTACCAGTCTTGTCGGGGATTGGGAACCCTTCGCCAGAATGTCCAAAGTTTCAGCGGGATTTCCAAAATGTTGAGAGGAACTCGAAACATGTCAACCTTGGTTTTGAGAATCTCTCCCGGAGTTTGAGAGATTTGGACGTGAAAGGGTACCAGTCTTGTCGGGGATTGGGAACCCTTCGCCAGAATGTCCAAAGTTTCAGCGGGATTTCCAAAACGTTGAGAGGAACTCAAAACATGTGAACCTTGGTTTTGAGAATCTCTCCCGGAGTTTGAGAGATTTGGACGTGAAAGGGTACCAGTCTTGTCGGGGATTGGGAACCCTTCGCGAGAATGTCAAAAGTTTCAGCGGGATTTCCAAAATGTTGAGAGGAACTCGAAACATGTCTACCTTGGTTTTGAGAATCTCTCCCGGAGTTTGAGAGATTTGGACGTGAAAGGGTACCAGTCTTGTCGGGGATTGGGAACCCTTCGCGAGAATGTCCAGAGTTTCAGCGGGATTTCCAAAATGTTGAGAGGAACTCAAAACATGTCAACCTTGGTTTTGAGAATCTCTCCCGGAGTTTGAGAGATTTGGACGTGAAAGGGTACCAGTCTTGTCGGGGATTGGGAACCCTTCGCGAGAATGTCCAAAGTTTCAGCGGGATTTCCAAAATGTTGAGAGGAACTCGAATCATGTCAACCTCGGTTTTGAGAATCTCTCCCGGAGTTTGAGAGATTTGGACGTGAAAGGGTACCAGTCTTGTCGGGGATTGGGAACCCTTCGCCAGAATGTCCAAAGTTTCAGCGGGATTTCCAAAATGTTGAGAGGAACTCGAAACATGTCAACCTTGGTTTTGAGAATCTCTCCCGGAGTTTGAGAGATTTGGACGTGAAAGGGTACCAGTCTTGTCGGGGATTGGGAACCCTTCGCCAGAATGTCCAAAGTTTCAGCGGGATTTCCAAAACGTTGAGAGGAACTCAAAACATGTGAACCTTGGTTTTGAGAATCTCTCCCGGAGTTTGAGAGATTTGGACGTGAAAGGGTACCAGTCTTGTCGGGGATTGGGAACCCTTCGCGAGAATGTCCAAAGTTTCAGCGGGATTTCCAAAATGTTGAAAGGAACTCGAAACATGTCAACCTTGGTTTTGAGAATCTCTCCCGGAGTTTGAGAGATTTGGACGTGAAAGGGTACCAGTCTTGTCGGGGATTGGGAACCCTTCGCGAGAATGTCCAAAGTTTCAGCGGGATTTCCAAAATGTTGAGAGGAACTCAAAACATGTCAACCTTGGTTTTGAGAATCTCTCCCGGAGTTTGAGAGATTTGGACGTGAAAGGCTACCAGTCTTGTCGGGGATTGGGAACCCTTCGCCAGAATGTCCAAAGTTTCAGCGGGATTTCCAAAACGTTGAGAGGAACTCAAAACATGTGAACCTTGGTTTTGAGAATCTCTCCCGGAGTTTGAGAGATTTGGACGTGAAAGGGTACCAGTCTTGTCGGGGATTGGGAACCCTTCGCGAGAATGTCAAAAGTTTCAGCGGGATTTCCAAAATGTTGAGAGGAACTCGAAACATGTCTACCTTGGTTTTGAGAATCTCTCCCGGAGTTTGAGAGATTTGGACGTGAAAGGGTACCAGTCTTGTCGGGGATTGGGAACCCTTCGCGAGAATGTCCAGAGTTTCAGCGGGATTTCCAAAATGTTGAGAGGAACTCAAAACATGTCAACCTTGGTTTTGAGAATCTCTCCCGGAGTTTGAGAGATTTGGACGTGAAAGGGTACCAGTCTTGTCGGGGATTGGGAACCCTTCGCGAGAATGTCCAAAGTTTCAGCGGGATTTCCAAAATGTTGAGAGGAACTCGAATCATGTCAACCTCGGTTTTGAGAATCTCTCCCGGAGTTTGAGAGATTTGGACGTGAAAGGGTACCAGTCTTGTCGGGGATTGGGAACCCTTCGCCAGAATGTCCAAAGTTTCAGCGGGATTTCCAAAATGTTGAGAGGAACTCGAAACATGTCAACCTTGGTTTTGAGAATCTCTCCCGGAGTTTGAGAGATTTGGACGTGAAAGGGTACCAGTCTTGTCGGGGATTGGGAACCCTTCGCCAGAATGTCCAAAGTTTCAGCGGGATTTCCAAAACGTTGAGAGGAACTCAAAACATGTGAACCTTGGTTTTGAGAATCTCTCCCGGAGTTTGAGAGATTTGGACGTGAAAGGGTACCAGTCTTGTCGGGGATTGGGAACCCTTCGCGAGAATGTCCAAAGTTTCAGCGGGATTTCCAAAGTGTTGAGAGGAACTCGAAACATGTCAACCTCGGTTTTGAGAATCTCTCCCGGAGTTTGAGAGATTTGGACGTGAAAGGGTACCAGTCTTGTCGGGGATTGGGAACCCTTCGCGAGAATGTCCAAAGTTTCAGCGGGATTTCCAAAATGTTGAGAGGAACTCGAAACATGTCAACCTTGGTTTTGAGAATCTCTCCCGGAGTTTGAGAGATTTGGACGTGAAAGGGTACCAGTCTTGTCGGGGATTGGGAACCCTTCGCCAGAATGTCCAAAGTTTCAGCGGGATTTCCAAAACGTTGAGAGGAACTCGAATCATGTCAACCTTGGTTTTGAGAATCTCTCCCGGAGTTTGAGAGATTTGGACGTGAAAGGGTACCAGTCTTGTCGGGGATTGGGAACCCTTCGCCAGAATGTCCAAAGTTTCAGCGGGATTTCCAAAATGTTGAGAGGAACTCAAAACATGTCAACCTTGGTTTTGAGAATCTCTCCCGGAGTTTGAGAGATTTGGACGTGAAAGGGTACCAGTCTTGTCGGGGATTGGGAACCCTTCGCGAGAATGTCCAAAGTTTCAGCGGGATTTCCAAAATGTTGAAAGGAACTCGAAACATGTCAACCTTGGTTTTGAGAATCTCTCCCGGAGTTTGAGAGATTTGGACGTGAAAGGGTACCAGTCTTGTCGGGGATTGGGAACCCTTCGCGAGAATGTCCAAAGTTTCAGCGGGATTTCCAAAATGTTGAGAGGAACTCAAAACATGTCAACCTTGGTTTTGAGAATCTCTCCCGGAGTTTGAGAGATTTGGACGTGAAAGGCTACCAGTCTTGTCGGGGATTGGGAACCCTTCGCCAGAATGTCCAAAGTTTCAGCGGGATTTCCAAAACGTTGAGAGGAACTCAAAACATGTGAACCTTGGTTTTGAGAATCTCTCCCGGAGTTTGAGAGATTTGGACGTGAAAGGGTACCAGTCTTGTCGGGGATTGGGAACCCTTCGCGAGAATGTCCAAAGTTTCAGCAGGATTTCCAAAACGTTGAGAGGAACTCAAAACATGTGAACCTTGGTTTTGAGAATCTCTCCCGGAGTTTGAGAGATTTGGACGTGAAAGGGTATCAGTCTTGTCGGGGATTGGGAACCCTTCGCGAGAATGTCCAAAGTTTCAGCGGGATTTCCAAAATGTTGAGAGGAACTCGAAACATGTCAACCTCGGTTTTGAGAATCTCTCCCGGAGTTTGAGAGATTTGGACGTGAAAGGGTACCAGTCTTGTCGGGGATTGGGAACCCTTCGCGAGAATGTCCAAAGTTTCAGCGGGATTTCCAAAATGTTGAAAGGAACTCGAAACATGTCAACCTTGGTTTTGAGAATCTCTCCCGGAGTTTGAGAGATTTGGACGTGAAAGGGTACCAGTCTTGTCGGGGATTGGGAACCCTTCACGAGAATGTCCAAAGTTTCAGCGGGATTTCCAAAACGTTGAGAGGAACTCGAATCATGTCAACCTTGGTTTTGAGAATCTCTCCCGGAGTTTGAGAGATTTGGACGTGAAAGGGTACCAGTCTTGTCGGGGATTGGGAACCATTCGCCAGAATGTCCAAAGTTTCAGCGGGATTTCCAAAATGTTGAAAGGAACTCGAAACATGTCAACCTTGGTTTTGAGAATCTCTCCCGGAGTTTGAGAGATTTGGACGTGAAAGGGTACCAGTCTTGTCGGGGATTGGGAACCCTTCGCCAGAATGTCCAAAGTTTCAGCGGGATTTCCAAAATGGTGAGAGGAACTCGAAACATGTCAACCTTGGTTTTGAGAATCTCTCCCGGAGTTTGAGAGATTTGGACGTGAAAGGGTACCAGTCTTGTCGGGGATTGGGAACCCTTCGCCAGAATGTCCAAAGTTTCAGCGGGATTTCCAAAACGTTGAGAGGAACTCAAAACATGTGAACCTTGGTTTTGAGAATCTCTCCCGGAGTTTGAGAGATTTGGACGTGAAAGGGTACCAGTCTTGTCGGGGATTGGGAACCCTTCGCGAGAATGTCCAAAGTTTCAGCGGGATTTCCAAAATGTTGAGAGGAACTCGAAACATGTCAACCTCGGTTTTGAGAATCTCTCCCGGAGTTTGAGAGATTTGGACGTGAAAGGGTACCAGTCTTGTCGGGGATTGGGAACCCTTCGCGAGAATGTCCAAAGTTTCAGCAGGATTTCCAAAATGTTGAGAGGAACTCGAAACATGTCAACCTCGGTTTTGAGAATCTCTCCCGGAGTTTGAGAGATTTGGACGTGAAAGGGTACCAGTCTTGTCGGGGATTGGGAACCCTTCGCGAGAATGTCCAAAGTTTCAGCGGGATTTCCAAAATGTTGAGAGGAACTCGAAACATGTCAACCTTGGTTTTGAGAATCTCTCCCGGAGTTTGAGAGATTTGGACGTGAAAGGGTACCAGTCTTGTCGGGGATTGGGAACCCTTCGCGAGAATGTCCAAAGTTTCAGCAGGATTTCCAAAATGTTGAGAGGAACTCGAAACATGTCAACCTTGGTTTTGAGAATCTCTCCCGGAGTTGGAGAGATTTGGACGTGAAAGGGTACCAGTCTTGTCGGGGATTGGGAACCCTTCGCCAGAATGTCCAAAGTTTCAGCGGGATTTCCAAAATGTTGAGAGGAACTCGAAACATGTCAACCTCGGTTTTGAGAATCTCTCCCGGAGTTTGAGAGATTTGGACGTGAAAGGGTACCAGTCTTGTCGGGGATTGCGAACCCTTCACGAGAATGTCTAAAGTTTCAGCGGGATTTCCAAAACGTTGAGAGGAACTCGAATCATGTCAACCTTGGTTTTGAGAATCTCTCCCGGAGTTTGAGAGATTTGGACGTGAAAGGGTACCAGTCTTGTCGGGGATTGGGAACCCTTCGCGAGAATGTCCAAAGTTTCAGCGGGATTTCCAAAATGTTGAAAGGAACTCGAAACATGTCAACCTTGGTTTTGAGAATCTCTCCCGGAGTTTGAGAGATTTGGACGTGAAAGGGTACCAGTCTTGTCGGGGATTGGGAACCCTTCGCGAGAATGTCCAAAGTTTCAGCGGGATTTCCAAAATGTTGAGAGGAACTCGAAACATGTCAACCTTGGTTTTGAGAATCTCTCCCGGAGTTTGAGAGATTTGGACGTGAAAGGGTACCAGTCTTGTCGGGGATTGGGAACCCTTCGCGAGAATGTCCAAAGTTTCAGCGGGATTTCCAAAATGTTGAAAGGAACTCGAAACATGTCAACCTTGGTTTTGAGAATCTCTCCCGGAGTTTGAGAGATTTGGACGTGAAAGGGTACCAGTCTTGTCGGGGATTGGGAACCCTTCGCGAGAATGTCCAAAGTTTCAGCAGGATTTCCAAAATGTTGAGAGGAACTCGAAACATGTCAACCTTGGTTTTGAGAATCTCTCCCGGAGTTTGAGAGATTTGGACGTGAAAGGGTACCAGTCTTGTCGGGGATTGGGAACCCTTCGCCAGAATGTCCAAAGTTTCAGCGGGATTTCCAAAATGTTGAGAGGAACTCGAAACATGTCAACCTTGGTTTTGAGAATCTCTCCCGGAATTTGAGAGATTTGGACGTGAAAGGGTACCAGTCTTGTCGGGGATTGGGAACCCTTCGCCAGAATGTCCAAAGTTTCAGCAGGATTTCCAAAACGTTGAGAGGAACTCAAAACATGTGAACCTTGGTTTTGAGAATCTCTCCCGGAGTTTGAGAGATTTGGACGTGAAAGGGTATCAGTCTTGTCGGGGATTGGGAACCCTTCGCGAGAATGTCCAAAGTTTCAGCGGGATTTCCAAAATGTTGAGAGGAACTCGAAACATGTCAACCTCGGTTTTGAGAATCTCTCCCGGAGTTTGAGAGATTTGGACGTGAAAGGGTACCAGTCTTGTCGGGGATTGGGAACCCTTCGCGAGAATGTCCAAAGTTTCAGCGGGATTTCCAAAATGGTGAGAGGAACTCGAAACATGTCAACCTTGGTTTTGAGAATCTCTCCCGGAGTTTGAGAGATTTGGACGTGAAAGGGTACCAGTCTTGTCGGGGATTGGGAACCCTTCACGAGAATGTCTAAAGTTTCAGCGGGATTTCCAAAACGTTGAGAGGAACTCGAATCATGTCAACCTTGGTTTTGAGAATCTCTCCCGGAGTTTGAGAGATTTGGACGTGAAAGGGTACCAGTCTTGTCGGGGATTGGGAACCCTTCGCCAGAATGTCCAAAGTTTCAGCGGGATTTCCAAAATGTTGAAAGGAACTCGAAACATGTCAACCTTGGTTTTGAGAATCTCTCCCAGAGTTTGAGAGATTTGGACGTGAAAGGGTACCAGTCTTGTCGGGGATTGGGAACCCTTCGCCAGAATGTCCAAAGTTTCAGCGGGATTTCCAAAATGGTGAGAGGAACTCGAAACATGTCAACCTTGGTTTTGAGAATCTCTCCCGGAGTTTGAGAGATTTGGACGTGAAAGGGTACCAGTCTTGTCGGGGATTGGGAACCCTTTGCGAGAATTTCCAAAGTTTCAGCGGGATTTCCAAAATGTTGAGAGGAACTCGAAACATGTCAACCTTGGTTTTGAGAATCTCTCCCGGAGTTTGAGAGATTTGGACGTGAAAGGGTACCAGTCTTGTCGGGGATTGGGAACCCTTCGCGAGAATGTCCAAAGTTTCAGCGGGATTTCCAAAACGTTGAGAGGAACTCAAAACATGTCAACCTTGGTTTTGAGAATCTCTCCCGGAGTTTGAGAGATTTGGACGTGAAAGGGTACCAGTCTTGTCGGGGATTGGGAACCCTTCGCGAGAATGTCCAAAGTTTCAGCGGGATTTCCAAAATGTTGAGAGGAACTCGAAACATGTCAACCTTGGTTTTGAGAATCTCTCCCGGAGTTTGAGAGATTTGGACGTGAAAGGGTACCAGTCTTGTCGGGGATTGGGAACCCTTCGCGAGAATGTCCAAAGTTTCAACAGGATTTCCAAAATGTTGAGAGGAACTCGAAACATGTCAACCTTGGTTTTGAGAATCTCTCCCGGAGTTGGAGAGATTTGGACGTGAAAGGGTACCAGTCTTGTCGGGGATTGGGAACCCTTCGCCACAATGTCCAAAGTTTCAGCGGGATTTCCAAAATGTTGAGAGGAACTCGAAACATGTGAACCTTGGTTTTGAGAATCTCTCCCGGAGTTTGAGAGATTTGGACGTGAAAGGGTACCAGTCTTGTCGGGGATTGGGAACCCTTCGCCAGAATGTCCAAAGTTTCAGCAGGATTTCCAAAACGTTGAGAGGAACTCAAAACATGTGAAACTTGGTTTTGAGAATCTCTCCCGGAGTTTGAGAGATTTGGACGTGAAAGGGTATCAGTCTTGTCGGGGATTGGGAACCCTTCGCGAGAATGTCCAAAGTTTCAGCGGGATTTCCAAAATGTTGAGAGGAACTCGAAACATGTCAACCTCGGTTTTGAGAATCTCTCCCGGAGTTTGAGAGATTTGGACGTGAAAGGGTACCAGTCTTGTCGGGGATTGGGAACCCTTCGCGAGAATGTCCAAAGTTTCAGCAGGATTTCCAAAATGTTGAGAGGAACTCGAAACATGTCAACCTTGGTTTTGAGAATCTCTCCCGGAGTTTGAGAGATTTGGACGTGAAAGGGTACCAGTCTTGTCGGGGATTGGGAACCCTTCGCCAGAATGTCCAAAGTTTCAGCGGGATTTCCAAAATGTTGAGAGGAACTCGAAACATGTCAACCTTGGTTTTGAGAATCTCTCCCGGAGTTTGAGAGATTTGGACGTGAAAGGGTACCAGTCTTGTCGGGGATTGGGAACCCTTCGCCAGAATGTCCAAAGTTTCAGCAGGATTTCCAAAACGTTGAGAGGAACTCAAAACATGTGAACCTTGGTTTTGAGAATCTCTCCCGGAGTTTGAGAGATTTGGACGTGAAAGGGTATCAGTCTTGTCGGGGATTGGGAACCCTTCGCCAGAATGTCCAAAGTTTCAGCGGGATTTCCAAAATGTTGAGAGGAACTCGAAACATGTCAACCTCGGTTTTGAGAATCTCTCCCGGAGTTTGAGAGATTTGGACGTGAAAGGGTACCAGTCTTGTCGGGGATTGGGAACCCTTCGCGAGAATGTCCAAAGTTTCAGCGGGATTTCCAAAATGTTGAGAGGAACTCGAATCATGTCAACCTTGGTTTTGAGAATCTCTCCCGGAGTTTGAGAGATTTGGACGTGAAAGGGTACCAGTCTTGTCGGGGATTGGGAACCCTTCGCCAGAATGTCCAAAGTTTCAGCGGGATTTCCAAAATGTTGAAAGGAACTCGAAACATGTCAACCTTGGTTTTGAGAATCTCTCCCGGAGTTTGAGAGATTTGGACGTGAAAGGGTACCAGTCTTGTCGGGGATTGGGAACCCCTCGCCAGAATGTCCAAAGTTTCAGCGGGATTTCCAAAATGGTGAGAGGAACTCGAAACATGTGAACCTTGGTTTTGAGAATCTCTCCCGGAGTTTGAGAGATTTGGACGTGAAAGAGTACCAGTCTTGTCGGGGATTGGGAACCCTTTGCGAGAATTTCCAAAGTTTCAGCGGGATTTCCAAAATGTTGAGAGGAACTCGAAACATGTCAACCTTGGTTTTGAGAATCTCTCCCGGAGTTTGAGAGATTTGGACGTGAAAGGGTACCAGTCTTGTCAGGGATTGGGAACCCTTCGCCAGAATGTCCAAAGTTTCAGCGGGATTTCCAAAACGTTGAGAGGAACTCAAAACATGTTAACCTTGGTTTTGAGAATCTCTCCCGGAGTTTGAGAGATTTGGACGTGAAAGGGTACCAGTCTTGTCGGGGATTGGGAACCCTTCGCGAGAATGTCCAAAGTTTCAGCGGGATTTCCAAAATGTTGAGAGGAACTCGAAACATGTCAACCTCGGTTTTGAGAATCTCTCCCGGAGTTTGAGAGATTTGGACGTGAAAGGGTACCAGTCTTGTCGGGGATTGGGAACCCTTCGCGAGAATGTCCAAAGTTTCAGCAGGATTTCCAAAATGTTGAGAGGAACTCGAAACATGTCAACCTCGGTTTTGACAATCTCTCCCGGAGTTTGAGAGATTTGGACGTGAAAGGGTACCAGTCTTGTCGGGGATTGGGAACCCTTCGCGAGAATGTCCAAAGTTTCAGCGGGATTTCCAAAATGTTGAGAGGAACTCGAAACATGTCAACCTTGGTTTGAGAATCTCTCCCGGAGTTTGAGAGATTTGGACGTGAAAGGGTACCAGTCTTGTCGGGGATTGGGAACCCTTCGCCAGAATGTCCAAAGTTTCAACAGGATTTCCAAAATGTTGAGAGGAACTCGAAACATGTCAACCTTGGTTTTGAGAATCTCTCCCGGAGTTGGAGAGATTTGGACGTGAAAGGGTATCAGTCTTGTCGGGGATTGGGAACCCTTCGCGAGAATGTCCAAAGTTTCAGCGGGATTTCCAAAATGTTGAGAGGAACTCGAAACATGTCAACCTTGGTTTTGAGAATCTCTCCCGGAGTTTGAGAGATTTGGACGTGAAAGGGTACCAGTCTTGTCGGGGATTGGGAACCCTTCGCGAGAATGTCCCAAGTTTCAGCAGGATTTCCAAAACGTTGAGAGGAACTCAAAACATGTGAACCTTGGTTTTGAGAATCTCTCCCGGAGTTTGAGAGATTTGGACGTGAAAGGGTATCAGTCTTGTCGGGGATTGGGAACCCTTCGCCAGAATGTCCAAAGTTTCAGCGGGATTTCCAAAATGTTGAGAGGAACTCGAAACATGTCAACCTCGGTTTTGAGAATCTCTCCCGGAGTTTGAGAGATTTGGACGTGAAAGGGTACCAGTGTTGTCGGGGATTGGGAACCCTTCGCGAGAATGTCCAAAGTTTCAGCGGGATTTCCAAAATGTTGAGAGGAACTCGAAACATGTCAACCTTGGTTTTGAGAATCTCTCCCGGAGTTTGAGAGATTTGGACGTGAAAGGGTACCAGTCTTGTCGGGGATTGGGAACCCTTCACGAGAATGTCTAAAGTTTCAGCGGGATTTCCAAAACGTTGAGAGGAACTCGAATCATGTCAACCTTGGTTTTGAGAATCTCTCCCGGAGTTTGAGAGATTTGGACGTGAAAGGGTACCAGTCTTGTCGGGGATTGGGAACCCTTCGCCAGAATGTCCAAAGTTTCAGCGGGATTTCCAAAATGTTGAAAGGAACTCGAAACATGTCAACCTTGGTTTTGAGAATCTCTCCCGGAGTTTGAGAGATTTGGACGTGAAAGGGTACCAGTCTTGTCGGGGATTGGGAACCCTTCGCCAGAATGTCCAAAGTTTCAGCGGGATTTCCAAAATGGTGAGAGGAACTCGAAACATGTGAACCTTGGTTTTGAGAATCTCTCCCGGAGTTTGAGAGATTTGGACGTGAAAGGGTACCAGTCTTGTCGGGGATTGGGAACCCTTTGCGAGAATTTCCAAAGTTTCAGCGGGATTTCCAAAATGTTGAGAGGAACTCGAAACATGTCAACCTCGGTTTTGAGAATCTCTCCCGGAGTTTGAGAGATTTGGACGTGAAAGGGTACCAGTCTTGTCGGGGATTGGGAACCCTTCGCGAGAATGTCCAAAGTTTCAGCAGGATTTCCAAAATGTTGAGAGGAACTCGAAACATGTCAACCTCGGTTTTGACAATCTCTCCCGGAGTTTGAGAGATTTGGACGTGAAAGGGTACCAGTCTTGTCGGGGATTGGGAACCCTTCGCGAGAATGTCCAAAGTTTCAGCGGGATTTCCAAAATGTTGAGAGGAACTCGAAACATGTCAACCTTGGTTTTGAGAATCTCTCCCGGACTTTGAGAGATTTGGACGTGAAAGGGTACCAGTCTTGTCGGGGATTGGGAACCCTTCGCCAGAATGTCCAAAGTTTCAACAGGATTTCCAAAATGTTGAGAGGAACTCGAAACATGTCAACCTTGGTTTTGAGAATCTCTCCCGGAGTTGGAGAGATTTGGACGTGAAAGGGTACCAGTCTTGTCGGGGATTGGGAACCCTTCGCCACAATGTCCAAAGTTTCAGCGGGATTTCCAAAATGTTGAGAGGAACTCGAAACATGTGAACCTTGGTTTTGAGAATCTCTCCCGGAGTTTGAGAGATTTGGACGTGAAAGGGTACCAGTCTTGTCGGGGATTGGGAACCCTTCGCCAGAATGTCCAAAGTTTCAGCAGGATTTCCAAAACGTTGAGAGGAACTCGAATCATGTGAACCTTGGTTTTGAGAATCTCTCCCGGAGTTTGAGAGATTTGGACGTGAAAGGGTACCAATCTTGTCGGGGATTGGGAACCCTTCGCCAGAATGTCCAAAGTTTCAGCGGGATTTCCAAAATGTTGAGAGGAACTCGAAACATGTCAACCTTGGTTTTGAGAATCTCTCCCGGAGTTTGAGAGATTTGGACGTGAAAGGGTACCAGTCTTGTCGGGGATTGGGAACCCTTCGCCAGAATGTCCAAAGTTTCAGCGGGATTTCCAAAATGTTGAGAGGAACTTGAAACATGTCAACCTTGGTTTTGAGAATCTCTCCCGGAGTTTGAGAGATTTGGACGTGAAAGGGTACCAGTCTTGTCGGGGATTGGGAACCCTTCGCGAGAATGTCCCAAGTTTCAGCGGGATTTCCAAAATGTGAGAGGAACTCAAAACATGTCAACCTTGGTTTTGAGAATCTCTCCCGGAGTTTGAGAGATTTGGACGTGAAAGGGTATCAGTCTTGTCGGGGATTGGGAACCCTTCGCGAGAATGTCCAAAGTTTCAGCGGGATTTCCAAAATGTTGAGAGGAACTCGAAACATGTCAACCTCGGTTTTGAGAATCTCTCCCGGAGTTTGAGAGATTTGGACGTGAAAGGGTACCAGTCTTGTCGGGGATTGGGAACCCTTCGCCAGAATGTCCAAAGTTTCAGCGGGATTTCCAAAATGTTGAAAGGAACTCGAAACATGTCAACCTTGGTTTTGAGAATCTCTCCCAGAGTTTGAGAGATTTGGACGTGAAAGGGTACCAGTCTTGTCGGGGATTGGGAACCCTTCGCCAGAATGTCCAAAGTTTCAGCGGGATTTCCAAAATGGTGAGAGGAACTCGAAACATGTCAACCTTGGTTTTGAGAATCTCTCCCGGAGTTTGAGAGATTTGGACGAGAAAGGGTACCAGTCTTGTCGGGGATTGGGAACCCTTTGCGAGAATTTCCAAAGTTTCAGCGGGATTTCCAAAATGTTGAGAGGAACTCGAAACATGTGAACCTTGGTTTTGAGAATCTCTCCCGGAGTTTGAGAGATTTGGACGTGAAAGGGTACCAGTCTTGTCGGGGATTGGGAACCCTTCGCGAGAATGTCCAAAGTTTCAGCGGGATTTCCAAAACGTTGAGAGGAACTCAAAACATGTGAACCTTGGTTTTGAGAATCTCTCCCGGAGTTTGAGAGATTTGGACGTGAAAGGGTACCAGTCTTGTCGGGGATTGGGAACCCTTCGCGAGAATGTCCAAAGTTTCAGCGGGATTTCCAAAATGTTGAGAGGAACTCGAAACATGTCAACCTCGGTTTTGAGAATCTCTCCCGGAGTTTGAGAGATTTGGACGTGAAAGGGTACCAGTCTTGTCGGGGATTGGGAACCCTTCGCCAGAATGTCCAAAGTTTCAGCAGGATTTCCAAAATGTTGAGAGGAACTCGAAACATGTCAACCTCGGTTTTGACAATCTCTCCCGGAGTTTGAGAGATTTGGACGTGAAAGGGTACCAGTCTTGTCGGGGATTGGGAACCCTTCGCGAGAATGTCCAAAGTTTCAGCGGGATTTCCAAAATGTTGAGAGGAACTCGAAACATGTCAACCTTGGTTTTGAGAATCTCTCCCGGAGTTTGAGAGATTTGGACGTGAAAGGGTACCAGTCTTGTCGGGGATTGGGAACCCTTCGCCAGAATGTCCAAAGTTTCAACAGGATTTCCAAAATGTTGAGAGGAACTCGAAACATGTCAACCTTGGTTTTGAGAATCTCTCCCGGAGTTGGAGAGATTTGGACGTGAAAGGGTATCAGTCTTGTCGGGGATTGGGAACCCTTCGCGAGAATGTCCAAAGTTTCAGCGGGATTTCCAAAATGTTGAGAGGAACTCGAAACATGTCAACCTTGGTTTTGAGAATCTCTCCCGGAGTTTGAGAGATTTGGACGTGAAAGGGTACCAGTCTTGTCGGGGATTGGGAACCCTTCGCCAGAATGTCCAAAGTTTCAGCAGGATTTCCAAAACGTTGAGAGGAACTCAAAACATGTGAACCTTGGTTTTGAGAATCTCTCCCGGAGTTTGAGAGATTTGGACGTGAAAGGGTATCAGTCTTGTCGGGGATTGGGAACCCTTCGCCAGAATGTCCAAAGTTTCAGCGGGATTTCCAAAATGTTGAGAGGAACTCGAAACATGTCAACCTCGGTTTTGAGAATCTCTCCCGGAGTTTGAGAGATTTGGACGTGAAAGGGTACCAGTGTTGTCGGGGATTGGGAACCCTTCGCGAGAATGTCCAAAGTTTCAGCGGGATTTCCAAAATGTTGAGAGGAACTCGAAACATGTCAACCTTGGTTTTGAGAATCTCTCCCGGAGTTTGAGAGATTTGGACGTGAAAGGGTACCAGTCTTGTCGGGGATTGGGAACCCTTCACGAGAATGTCTAAAGTTTCAGCGGGATTTCCAAAACGTTGAGAGGAACTCGAATCATGTCAACCTTGGTTTTGAGAATCTCTCCCGGAGTTTGAGAGATTTGGACGTGAAAGGGTACCAGTCTTGTCGGGGATTGGGAACCCTTCGCCAGAATGTCCAAAGTTTCAGCGGGATTTCCAAAATGTTGAAAGGAACTCGAAACATGTCAACCTTGGTTTTGAGAATCTCTCCCGGAGTTTGAGAGATTTGGACGTGAAAGGGTACCAGTCTTGTCGGGGATTGGGAACCCTTCGCCAGAATGTCCAAAGTTTCAGCGGGATTTCCAAAATGGTGAGAGGAACTCGAAACATGTGAACCTTGGTTTTGAGAATCTCTCCCGGAGTTTGAGAGATTTGGACGTGAAAGGGTACCAGTCTTGTCGGGGATTGGGAACCCTTTGCGAGAATTTCCAAAGTTTCAGCGGGATTTCCAAAATGTTGAGAGGAACTCGAAACATGTCAACCTTGGTTTTGAGAATCTCTCCCGGAGTTTGAGAGATTTGGACGTGAAAGGGTACCAGTCTTGTCGGGGATTGGGAACCCTTCGCCAGAATGTCCAAAGTTTCAGCGGGATTTCCAAAACGTTGAGAGGAACTCAAAACATGTTAACCTTGGTTTTGAGAATCTCTCCCGGAGTTTGAGAGATTTGGACGTGAAAGGGTACCAGTCTTGTCGGGGATTGGGAACCCTTCGCGAGAATGTCCAAAGTTTCAGCGGGATTTCCAAAATGTTGAGAGGAACTCGAAACATGTCAACCTCGGTTTTGAGAATCTCTCCCGGAGTTTGAGAGATTTGGACGTGAAAGGGTACCAGTCTTGTCGGGGATTGGGAACCCTTCGCGAGAATGTCCAAAGTTTCAGCAGGATTTCCAAAATGTTGAGAGGAACTCGAAACATGTCAACCTCGGTTTTGACAATCTCTCCCGGAGTTTGAGAGATTTGGACGTGAAAGGGTACCAGTCTTGTCGGGGATTGGGAACCCTTCGCGAGAATGTCCAAAGTTTCAGCGGGATTTCCAAAATGTTGAGAGGAACTCGAAACATGTCAACCTTGGTTTTGAGAATCTCTCCCGGAGTTTGAGAGATTTGGACGTGAAAGGGTACCAGTCTTGTCGGGGATTGGGAACCCTTCGCCAGAATGTCCAAAGTTTCAGCAGGATTTCCAAAACGTTGAGAGGAACTCGAATCATGTGAACCTTGGTTTTGAGAATCTCTCCCGGAGTTTGAGAGATTTGGACGTGAAAGGGTACCAGTCTTGTCGGGGATTGGGAACCCTTTGCCAGAATGTCCAAAGTTTCAGCGGGATGTCCAAAATGTTGAGAGGAACTCGAAACATGTCAACCTTGGTTTTGAGAATCTCTCCCGGAGTTTGAGACATTTGGACGTGAAAGGGTACCAGTCTTGTCGGGGATTGGGAACCCTTCGCGAGAATGTCCAAAGTTTCAGCGGGATTTCCAAAATGTTGAAAGGAACTCGAAACATGTCAACCTTGGTTTTGAGAATCTCTCCCGGAGTTTGAGAGATTTGGACGTGAAAGGGTACCAGTCTTGTCGGGGATTGGGAACCCTTCGCGAGAATGTCCCAAGTTTCAGCGGGATTTCCAAAATGTGAGAGGAACTCAAAACATGTCAACCTTGGTTTTGAGAATCTCTCCCGGAGTTTGAGAGATTTGGACGTGAAAGAGTACCAGTCTTGTCGGGGATTGGGAACCCTTCGCGAGAATGTCCAAAGTTTCAGCGGGATTTCCAAAATGTTGAGAGGAACTCGAAACATGTCAACCTTGGTTTTGAGAATCTCTCCCGGAGTTTGAGAGATTTGGACGTGAAAGGGTACCAGTCTTGTCGGGGATTGGGAACCCTTCGCGAGAATGTCCAAAGTTTCAGCGGGATTTCCAAAATGTTGAGAGGAACTCGAAACATGTCAACCTTGGTTTTGAGAATCTCTCCCGGAGTTTGAGAGATTTGGACGTGAAAGGGTACCAGTCTTGTCGGGGATTGGGAACCCTTCGCGAGAATGTCCAAAGTTTCAGCGGGATTTCCAAAACGTTGAGAGGAACTCGAATCATGTCAACCTCGGTTTTGAGAATCTCTCCCGGAGTTTGAGAGATTTGGACGTGAAAGGGTACCAGTCTTGTCGGGGATTGGGAACCCTTCGCCAGAATGTCCAAAGTTTCAGCGGGATTTCCAAAATGTTGAGAGGAACTCGAAACATGTCAACCTTGGTTTTGAGAATCTCTCCCGGAGTTTGAGAGATTTGGACGTGAAAGGGTACCAGTCTTGTCGGGGATCCGGAACCCTTCGCCAGAATGTCCAAAGTTTCAGCGGGATTTCCAAAATGTTGAAAGGAACTCGAAACATGTCAACCTTGGTTTTGAGAATCTCTCCCGGAGTTTGAGAGATTTGGACGTGAAAGGGTACCAGTCTTGTCGGGGATTGGGAACCCTTCGCGAGAATGTCCCAAGTTTCAGCGGGATTTCCAAAATGTTGAGAGGAACTCAAAACGTGTCAACCTTGGTTTTGAGAATCTCTCCCAGAGTTTGAGAGATTTGGACGTGAAAGGGTACCAGTCTTGTCGGGGATTGGGAACCCTTCGCCAGAATGTCCAAAGTTTCAGCGGGATTAACAAAATGTTGAGAGGAACTCGAAACATGTCAACCTTGGTTTTGAGAATCTCTCCCGGAGTTTGAGAGATTTGGACGTGAAAGGGTACCAGTCTTGTCGGGGATTGGGAACCCTTCGCCAGAATGTCCAAAGTTTCAGCGGGATTTCCAAAATGTTGAGAGGAACTCGAAACATGTCAACCTTGGTTTTGAGAATCTCTCCCGGAGTTGGAGAGATTTGGACGTGAAAGGGTACCAGTCTTGTCGGGGATTGGGAACCCTTCGCCAGAATGTCCAAAGTTTCAGCGGGATTTCCAAAATGTTGAGAGGAACTCGAAACATGTCAACCTTGGTTTTGAGAATCTCTCCCGGAGTTTGAGAGATTTGGACGTGAAAGAGTACCAGTCTTGTCGGGGATTGGGAACCCTTCGCGAGAATGTCCAAAGTTTCAGCGGGATTTCCAAAATGTTGAGAGGAACTCGAAACATGTCAACCTTGGTTTTGAGAATCTCTCCCGGAGTTTGAGAGATTTGGACGTGAAAGGGTACCAGTCTTGTCGGGGATTGGGAACCCTTCGCGAGAATGTCCAAAGTTTCAGCGGGATTTCCAAAATGGTGAGAGGAACTCGAAACATGTCAACCTTGGTTTTGAGAATCTCTCCCGGAGTTTGAGAGATTTGGACGTGAAAGGGTACCAGTCTTGTCGGGGATTGGGAACCCTTCGCGAGAATGTCCAAAGTTTCAGCGGGATTTCCAAAACGTTGAGAGGAACTCGAATCATGTCAACCTCGGTTTTGAGAATCTCTCCCGGAGTTTGAGAGATTTGGACGTGAAAGGGTACCAGTCTTGTCGGGGATTGGGAACCCTTCGCCAGAATGTCCAAAGTTTCAGCGGGATTTCCAAAATGTTGAGAGGAACTCGAAACATGTCAACCTTGGTTTTGAGAATCTCTCCCGGAGTTTGAGAGATTTGGACGTGAAAGGGTACCAGTCTTGTCGGGGATCCGGAACCCTTCGCCAGAATGTCCAAAGTTTCAGCGGGATTTCCAAAATGTTGAAAGGAACTCGAAACATGTCAACCTTGGTTTTGAGAATCTCTCCCGGAGTTTGAGAGATTTGGACGTGAAAGGGTACCAGTCTTGTCGGGGATTGGGAACCCTTCGCGAGAATGTCCCAAGTTTCAGCGGGATTTCCAAAATGTTGAGAGGAACTCAAAACGTGTCAACCTTGGTTTTGAGAATCTCTCCCAGAGTTTGAGAGATTTGGACGTGAAAGGGTACCAGTCTTGTCGGGGATTGGGAACCCTTCGCCAGAATGTCCAAAGTTTCAGCGGGATTTCCAAAATGTTGAGAGGAACTCGAAACATGTCAACCTTGGTTTTGAGAATCTCTCCCGGAGTTGGAGAGATTTGGACGTGAAAGGGTACCAGTCTTGTCGGGGATTGGGAACCCTTCGCCAGAATGTCCAAAGTTTCAGCGGGATTTCCAAAATGTTGAGAGGAACTCGAAACATGTCAACCTTGGTTTTGAGAATCTCTCCCGGAGTTGGAGAGATTTGGACGTGAAAGGGTACCAGTCTTGTCGGGGATTGGGAACCCTTCGCCAGAATGTCCAAAGTTTCAGCGGGATTTCCAAAATGTTGAGAGGAACTCGAAACATGTCAACCTTGGTTTTGAGAATCTCTCCCGGAGTTTGAGAGATTTGGACGTGAAAGGGTACCAGTCTTGTCGGGGATTGGGAACCCTTCGCGAGAATGTCCAAAGTTTCAGCGGGATTTCCAAAATGTTGAAAGGAACTCGAAACATGTCAACCTTGGTTTTGAGAATCTCTCCCGGAGTTTGAGAGATTTGGACGTGAAAGGGTACCAGTCTTGTCGGGGATTGGGAACCCTTCGCGAGAATGTCCAAAGTTTCAGCGGGATTTCCAAAATGTTGAGAGGAACTCGAAACATGTCAACCTCGGTTTTGAGAATCTCTCCCGGAGTCTGAGAGATTTGGATGTGAAAGGGTACCAGTCTTGTCGGGGATTGGGAACCCTTCGCGAGAATGTCCAAAGTTTCAGCGGGATTTCCAAAATGTTGCGAGGAACTCGAAACATGTCAACCTTGGTTTTGAGAATCTCTCCCGGAGTTTGAGAGATTTGGACGTGAAAGGGTACCAGTCTTGTCGGGGATTGGGAACCCTTCGCCAGAATGTCCAAAGTTTCAGTGGGATTTCCAAAATGGTGAGAGGAACTCGAAACATGTCAACCTTGGTTTTGAGAAACTCTCCCGGAGTTTGAGAGATTTGGACGTGAAAGGGTACCAGTCTTGTCGGGGATTGGGAACCCTTCGCCAGAATGTCCAAAGTTTCAGCGGGATTTCCAAAATGTTGAGAGGAACTCGAAACATGTCAACCTTGGTTTTGAGAATCTCTCCCGGAGTTTGAGAGATTTGGACGTGAAAGGGTACCAGTCTTGTCGGGGATTGGGAACCCTTCGCGAGAATGTCCAAAGTTTCAACAGGATTTCCAAAATGTTGAGAGGAACTCGAAACATGTCAACCTTGGTTTTGAGAATCTCTCCCGGAGTTGGAGAGATTTGGACGTGAAAGGGTACCAGTCTTGTCGGGGATTGGGAACCCTTCGCCAGAATGTCCAAAGTTTCAGCGGGATTTCCAAAATGTTGAGAGGAACTCGAAACATGTCAACCTTGGTTTTGAGAATCTCTCCCGGAGTTTGAGAGATTTGGACGTGAAAGGGTACCAGTCTTGTCGGGGATTGGGAACCCTTCGCCAGAATGTCCAAAGTTTCAGCAGGATTTCCAAAACGTTGAGAGGAACTCAAAACATGTGAACCTTGGTTTTGAGAATCTCTCCCGGAGTTTGAGAGATTTGGACGTGAAAGGGTATCAGTCTTGTCGGGGATTGGGAACCCTTCGCGAGAATGTCCAAAGTTTCAGCGGGATTTCCAAAATGTTGAGAGGAACTCGAAACATGTCAACCTCGGTTTTGAGAATCTCTCCCGGAGTTTGAGAGATTTGGACGTGAAAGGGTACCAGTCTTGTCGGGGATTGGGAACCCTTCGCGAGAATGTCCTAAGTTTCAGCGGGATTTCCAAAATGTTGAGAGGAACTCGAAACATGTCAACCTTGGTTTTGAGAATCTCTCCCGGAGTTTGAGAGATTTGGACGTGAAAGGGTACCAGTCTTGTCGGGGATTGGGAACCCTTCACGAGAATGTCCAAAGTTTCAGCAGGATTTCCAAAACGTTGAGAGGAACTCGAATCATGTGAACCTTGGTTTTGAGAATCTCTCCCGGAGTTTGAGAGATTTGGACGTGAAAGGGTACCAGTCTTGTCGGGGATTGGGAACCCTTCGCCAGAATGTCCAAAGTTTCAGCGGGATTTCCAAAATGTTGAGAGGAACTCGAAACATGTCAACCTTGGTTTTGAGAATCTCTCCCGGAGTTGGAGAGATTTGGACGTGAAAGGGTACCAGTCTTGTCGGGGATTGGGAACCCTTCGCCAGAATGTCCAAAGTTTCAGCGGGATTTCCAAAATGTTGAGAGGAACTCGAAACATGTCAACCTTGGTTTTGAGAATCTCTCCCGGAGTTTGAGAGATTTGGACGTGAAAGGGTACCAGTCTTGTCGGGGATTGGGAACCCTTCGCGAGAATGTCCAAAGTTTCAGCGGGATTTCCAAAATGTTGAGAGGAACTCGAAACATGTCAACCTTGGTTTTGAGAATCTCTCCCGGAGTTTGAGAGATTTGGACGTGAAAGGGTACCAGTCTTGTCGGGGATTGGGAACCCTTCGCCAGAATGTCCAAAGTTTCAGCGGGATTTCCAAAATGTTGAAAGGAACTCGAAACATGTCAACCTTGGTTTTGAGAATCTCTCCCGGAGTTTGAGAGATTTGGACGTGAAAGGGTACCAGTCTTGTCGGGGATTGGGAACCCTTCGCCAGAATGTCCAAAGTTTCAGCGGGATTTCCAAAATGTTGAGAGGAACTCGAAACATGTCAACCTTGGTTTTGAGAATCTCTCCCGGAGTTTGAGAGATTTGGACGTGAAAGGGTACCAGTCTTGTCGGGGATTGGGAACCCTTCGCGAGAATGTCCAAAGTTTCAACAGGATTTCCAAAATGTTGAGAGGAACTCGAAACATGTCAACCTTGGTTTTGAGAATCTCTCCCGGAGTTGGAGAGATTTGGACGTGAAAGGGTACCAGTCTTGTCGGGGATTGGGAACCCTTCGCCAGAATGTCCAAAGTTTCAGCGGGATTTCCAAAATGTTGAGAGGAACTCGAAACATGTCAACCTTGGTTTTGAGAATCTCTCCCGGAGTTTGAGAGATTTGGACGTGAAAGGGTACCAGTCTTGTCGGGGATTGGGAACCCTTCGCCAGAATGTCCAAAGTTTCAGCAGGATTTCCAAAACGTTGAGAGGAACTCAAAACATGTGAACCTTGGTTTTGAGAATCTCTCCCGGAGTTTGAGAGATTTGGACGTGAAAGGGTATCAGTCTTGTCGGGGATTGGGAACCCTTCGCGAGAATGTCCAAAGTTTCAGCGGGATTTCCAAAATGTTGAGAGGAACTCGAAACATGTCAACCTTGGTTTTGAGAATCTCTCCCGGAGTTTGAGAGATTTGGACGTGAAAGGGTACCAGTCTTGTCGGGGATTGGGAACCCTTCGCGAGAATGTCCAAAGTTTCAGCGGGATTTCCAAAATGTTGAGAGGAACTCGAAACATGTCAACCTTGGTTTTGAGAATCTCTCCCGGAGTTTGAGAGATTTGGACGTGAAAGGGTACCAGTCTTGTCGGGGATTGGGAACCCTTCACGAGAATGTCCAAAGTTTCAGCAGGATTTCCAAAACGTTGAGAGGAACTCGAATCATGTGAACCTTGGTTTTGAGAATCTCTCCCGGAGTTTGAGAGATTTGGACGTGAAAGGGTACCAGTCTTGTCGGGGATTGGGAACCCTTCGCCAGAATGTCCAAAGTTTCAGCGGGATTTCCAAAATGTTGAGAGGAACTCGAAACATGTCAACCTTGGTTTTGAGAATCTCTCCCGGAGTTTGAGAGATTTGGACGTGAAAGGGTACCAGTCTTGTCGGGGATTGGGAACCCTTCGCGAGAATGTCCAAAGTTTCAGCGGGATTTCCAAAATGTTGAAAGGAACTCGAAACATGTCAACCTTGGTTTTGAGAATCTCTCCCGGAGTTTGAGAGATTTGGACGTGAAAGGGTACCAGTCTTGTCGGGGATTGGGAACCCTTCGCGAGAATGTCCCAAGTTTCAGCGGGATTTCCAAAATGTGAGAGGAACTCAAAACATGTCAACCTTGGTTTTGAGAATCTCTCCCGGAGTTGGAGAGATTTGGACGTGAAAGAGTACCAGTCTTGTCGGGGATTGGGAACCCTTCGCGAGAATGTCCAAAGTTTCAGCGGGATTTCCAAAATGTTGAGAGGAACTCGAAACATGTCAACCTTGGTTTTGAGAATCTCTCCCGGAGTTTGAGAGATTTGGACGTGAAAGGGTACCAGTCTTGTCGGGGATTGGGAACCCTTCGCGAGAATGTCCAAAGTTTCAGCGGGATTTCCAAAATGTTGAGAGGAACTCGAAACATGTCAACCTTGGTTTTGAGAATCTCTCCCGGAGTTTGAGAGATTTGGACGTGAAAGGGTACCAGTCTTGTCGGGGATTGGGAACCCTTCGCGAGAATGTCCAAAGTTTCAGCGGGATTTCCAAAACGTTGAGAGGAACTCGAATCATGTCAACCTCGGTTTTGAGAATCTCTCCCGGAGTTTGAGAGATTTGGACGTGAAAGGGTACCAGTCTTGTCGGGGATTGGGAACCCTTCGCCAGAATGTCCAAAGTTTCAGTGGGATTTCCAAAATGTTGAGAGGAACTCGAAACATGTCAACCTTGGTTTTGAGAATCTCTCCCGGAGTTTGAGAGATTTGGACGTGAAAGGGTACCAGTCTTGTCGGGGATCCAGAACCCTTCGCCAGAATGTCCAAAGTTTCAGCGGGATTTCCAAAATGTTGAGAGGAACTCGAAACATGTCAACCTTGGTTTTGAGAATCTCTCCCGGAGTTGGAGAGATTTGGACGTGAAAGGGTACCAGTCTTGTCGGTTATTGGGAACCCTTCGCGAGAATGTCCAAAGTTTCAGCGGGATTTCCAAAATGTTGAGAGGAACTCAAAACATGTCAACCTTGGTTTTGAGAATCTCTCCCGGAGTTTGAGAGATTTGGACGTGAAAGGGTACCAGTCTTGTTGGGGATTGGGAACCCTTCGCCAGAATGTCCAAAGTTTCAGCGGGATTTCCAAAATGTTGAGAGGAACTCGAAACATGTCAACCTTGGTTTTGAGAATCTCTCCCGGAGTTTGAGAGATTTGGACGTGAAAGGGTACCAGTCTTGTCGGGGATTGGGAACCCTTCGCCAGAATGTCCAAAGTTTCAGCGGGATTTCCAAAATGTTGAGAGGAACTCGAAACATGTCAACCTTGGTTTTGAGAATCTCTCCCGGAGTTTGAGAGATTTGGACGTGAAAGGGTACCAGTCTTGTCGGGGATTGGGAACCCTTCGCCAGAATGTCCAAAGTTTCAGCGGGATTTCCAAAATGTTGAGAGGAACTCGAAACATGTCAACCTTGGTTTTGAGAATCTCTCCCGGAGTTTGAGAGATTTGGACGTGAAAGGGTACCAGTCTTGTCGGGGATTGGGAACCCTTCGCGAGAATGTCCAAAGTTTCAGCGGGATTTCCAAAATGTTGAAAGGAACTCGAAACATGTCAACCTTGGTTTTGAGAATCTCTCCCGGAGTTTGAGAGATTTGGACGTGAAAGGGTACCAGTCTTGTCGGGGTTTGGGAACCCTTCGCGAGAATGTCCAAAGTTTCAGCGGGATTTCCAAAATGTTGAGAGGAACTCGAAACATGTCAACCTCGGTTTTGAGAATCTCTCCCGGAGTCTGAGAGATTTGGATGTGAAAGGGTACCAGTCTTGTCGGGGATTGGGAACCCTTCGCCAGAATGTCCAAAGTTTCAGCGGGATTTCCAAAATGTTGCGAGGAACTCGAAACATGTCAACCTTGGTTTTGAGAATCTCTCCCGGAGTTTGAGAGATTTGGACGTGAAAGGGTACCAGTCTTGTCGGGGATTGGGAACCCTTCGCCAGAATGTCCAAAGTTTCAGCGGGATTTCCAAAATGTTGAGAGGAACTCGAAACATGTCAACCTCGGTTTTGAGAATCTCTCCCGGAGTCTGAGAGATTTGGATGTGAAAGGGTACCAGTCTTGTCGGGGATTGGGAACCCTTCGCGAGAATGTCCAAAGTTTCAGCGGGATTGCCAAAATGTTGCGAGGAACTCGAAACATGTCAACCTTGGTTTTGAGAATCTCTCCCGGAGTCTGAGAGATTTGGATGTGAAACGGTACCAGTCTTGTCGGGGATTGGGAACCCTTCGCGAGAATGTCCAAAGTTTCAGCGGGATTTCCAAAATGTTGAGAGGAACTCGAAACATGTCAACCTTGGTTTTGAGAATCTCTCCCGGAGTTTGAGAGATTTGGACGTGAAAGGGTACCAGTCTTGTCGGGGATTGGGAACCCTTCGCCAGAATGTCCAAAGTTTCAGCGGGATTTCCAAAATGGTGAGAGGAACTCGAAACATGTCAGCCTCGGTTTTGAGAATCTCTCCCGGAGTTGGAGAGATTTGGACGTGAAAGGGTACCAGTCTTGTCGGGGATTGGGAACCCTTCGCCAGAATGTCCAAAGTTTCAGCGGGATTTCCAAAATGTTGAGAGGAACTCGAAACATGTCAACCTTGGTTTTGAGAATCTCTCCCGGAGTTTGAGAGATTTGGACGTGAAAGGGTACCAGTCTTGTCGGGGATTGGGAACCCTTCGCGAGAATGTCCAAAGTTTCAACAGGATTTCCAAAATGTTGCGAGGAACTCGAAACATGTCAACCTTGGTTTTGAGAATCTCTCCCGGAGTTGGAGAGATTTGGACGTGAAAGGGTACCAGTCTTGTCGGGGATTGGGAACCCTTCGCCACAATGTCCAAAGTTTCAGCGGGATTTCCAAAATGTTGAGAGGAACTCGAAACATGTCAACCTTGGTTTTGAGAATCTCTCCCGGAGTTTGAGAGATTTGGACGTGAAAGGGTACCAGTCTTGTCGGGGATTGGGAACCCTTCGCCAGAATGTCCAAAGTTTCAGCAGGATTTCCAAAACGTTGAGAGGAACTCGAATCATGTCAACCTTGGTTTTGAGAATCTCTCCCGGAGTTTGAGAGATTTGGACGTGAAAGGGTACCAGTCTTGTCGGGGATTGGGAACCCTTCGCCAGAATGTCCAAAGTTTCAGCGGGATTTCCAAAATGTTGAGAGGAACTCGAAACATGTCAACCTCGGTTTTGAGAATCTCTCCCGGAGTCTGAGAGATTTGGATGTGAAAGGGTACCAGTCTTGTCGGGGATTGGGAACCCTTCGCGAGAATGTCCAAAGTTTCAGCGGGATTGCCAAAATGTTGAGAGGAACTCGAAACATGTCAACCTTGGTTTTGAGAATCTCTCCCGGAGTTTGAGAGATTTGGACGTGAAAGGGTACCAGTCTTGTCGGGGATTGGGAACCCTTCGCGAGAATGTCCAAAGTTTCAGCGGGATTTTTAAAATGTTGAGTGGAACTCGAAACATGTGAACCTTGGTTTTGAGAATCTCTCCCGGAGTTTGAGAGATTTGGACGTGAAAGGGTACCAGTCTTGTCGGGGATTGGGAACCCTTCGCGAGAATGTCCAAAGTTTCAGCGGGATTTCCAAAATGTTGAGAGGAACTCGAAACATGTCAACCTTGGTTTTGAGAATCTCTCCCGGAGTTGGAGAGATTTGGACGTGAAAGGGTACCAGTCTTGTCGGGGATTGGGAAGCCTTCGCGAGAATGTCCAAAGTTTCAGCGGGATTTCCAAAATGTTGAGAGGAACTCGAAACATGTCAACCTCGGTTTTGAGAATCTCTCCCGGAGTCTGAGAGATTTGGATGTGAAACGGTACCAGTCTTGTCGGGGATTGGGAACCCTTCGCGAGAATGTCCAAAGTTTCAGCGGGATTTCCAAAATGTTGAGAGGAACTCGAAACATGTCAACCTTGGTTTTGAGAATCTCTCCCGGAGTTTGAGAGATTTGGACGTGAAAGGGTACCAGTCTTGTCGGGGATTGGGAACCCTTCGCGAGAATGTCCAAAGTTTCAGCGGGATTTCCAAAATGTTGAGAGGAACTCGAAACATGTGAACCTTGGTTTTGAGAATCTCTCCCGGAGTTTGAGAGATTTGGACGTGAAAGGGTACCAGTCTTGTCGGGGATTGGGAACCCTTCGCCAGAATGTCCAAAGTTTCAGCGGGATTAACAAAATGTTGAGAGGAACTCGAAACATGTCAACCTTGGTTTTGAGAATCTCTCCCGGAGTTGGAGAGATTTGGACGTGAAAGGGTACCAGTCTTGTCGGGGATTGGGAACCCTTCGCGAGAATGTCCAAAGTTTCAGCGGGATTTCCAAAACGTTGAGAGGAACTCGAATCATGTCAACCTCGGTTTTGAGAATCTCTCCCGGAGTTTGAGAGATTTGGACGTGAAAGGGTACCAGTCTTGTCGGGGATTGGGAACCCTTCGCGAGAATGTCCCAAGTTTCAGCGGGATTTCCAAAATGTTGAGAGGAACTCAAAACGTGTCAACCTTGGTTTTGAGAATCTCTCCCGGAGTTTGAGGGATTTGGACGTGAAAGGGTACCAGTCTTGTCGGGGATTGGGAACCCTTCGCCAGAATGTCCAAAGTTTCAGTGGGATTTCCAAAATGTTGAGAGGAACTCGAAACATGTCAACCTTGGTTTTGAGAATCTCTCCCGGAGTTTGAGAGATTTGGACGTGAAAGGGTACCAGTCTTGTCGGGGATTGGGAACCCTTCGCGAGAATGTCCAAAGTTTCAGCGGGATTTCCAAAATGTTGAGAGGAACTCGAAACATGTCAACCTTGGTTTTGAGAATCTCTCCCGGAGTTGGAGAGATTTGGACGTGAAAGGGTACCAGTCTTGTCGGGGATTGGGAACCCTTCGCCAGAATGTCCAAAGTTTCAGCGAGATTTCCAAAATGTTGAGAGGAACTCGAAACATGTCAACCTTGGTTTTGAGAATATCTCCCGGAGTTTGAGAGATTTGGACGTGAAAGGGTACCAGTCTTGTCGGGGATTGGGAACCCTTCGCCACAATGTCCAAAGTTTCAGCGGGATTTCCAAAATGTTGAGAGGAACTCGAAACATGTCAACCTTGGTTTTGAGAATCTCTCCCGGAGTTTGAGAGATTTGGACGTGAAAGGGTACCAGTCTTGTCGGGGATTGGGAACCCTTCGCGAGAATGTCCAAAGTTTCAGCGGGATTTCCAAAATGTTGAAAGGAACTCGAAACATGTCAACCTTGGTTTTGAGAATCTCTCCCGGAGTTTGAGAGATTTGGACGTGAAAGGGTACCAGTCTTGTCGGGGATTGGGAACCCTTCGCGAGAATGTCCCAAGTTTCAGCGGGATTTCCAAAATGTTGAGAGGAACTCAAAACGTGTCAACCTTGGTTTTGAGAATCTCTCCCAGAGTTTGAGAGATTTGGACGTGAAAGGGTACCAGTCTTGTCGGGGATTGGGAACCCTTCGCCAGAATGTCCAAAGTTTCAGCGGGATTTCCAAAATGTTGAGAGGAACTCGAAACATGTCAACCTTGGTTTTGAGAATCTCTCCCGGAGTTGGAGAGATTTGGACGTGAAAGGGTACCAGTCTTGTCGGGGATTGGGAACCCTTCGCCAGAATGTCCAAAGTTTCAGCGGGATTTCCAAAATGTTGAGAGGAACTCGAAACATGTCAACCTTGGTTTTGAGAATCTCTCCCGGAGTTGGAGAGATTTGGACGTGAAAGGGTACCAGTCTTGTCGGGGATTGGGAACCCTTCGCCAGAATGTCCAAAGTTTCAGCGGGATTTCCAAAATGTTGAGAGGAACTCGAAACATGTCAACCTTGGTTTTGAGAATCTCTCCCGGAGTTTGAGAGATTTGGACGTGAAAGGGTACCAGTCTTGTCGGGGATTGGGAACCCTTCGCGAGAATGTCCAAAGTTTCAGCGGGATTTCCAAAATGTTGAAAGGAACTCGAAACATGTCAACCTTGGTTTTGAGAATCTCTCCCGGAGTTTGAGAGATTTGGACGTGAAAGGGTACCAGTCTTGTCGGGGATTGGGAACCCTTCGCGAGAATGTCCAAAGTTTCAGCGGGATTTCCAAAATGTTGAGAGGAACTCGAAACATGTCAACCTCGGTTTTGAGAATCTATCCCGGAGTCTGAGAGATTTGGACGTGAAAGGGTACCAGTCTTGTCGGGGATTGGGAACCCTTCGCGAGAATGTCCAAAGTTTCAGCGGGATTTCCAAAATGTTGCGAGGAACTCGAAACATGTCAACCTTGGTTTTGAGAATCTCTCCCGGAGTTTGAGAGATTTGGACGTGAAAGGGTACCAGTCTTGTCGGGGATTGGGAACCCTTCGCCAGAATGTCCAAAGTTTCAGTGGGATTTCCAAAATGGTGAGAGGAACTCGAAACATGTCAACCTTGGTTTTGAGAAACTCTCCCGGAGTTTGAGAGATTTGGACGTGAAAGGGTACCAGTCTTGTCGGGGATTGGGAACCCTTCGCCAGAATGTCCAAAGTTTCAGCGGGATTTCCAAAATGTTGAGAGGAACTCGAAACATGTCAACCTTGGTTTTGAGAATCTCTCCCGGAGTTTGAGAGATTTGGACGTGAAAGGGTACCAGTCTTGTCGGGGATCGGGAACCCTTCGCGAGAATGTCCAAAGTTTCAGCGGGATTTCCAAAATGTTGAGAGGAACTCGAAACATGTCAACCTTGGTTTTGAGAATCTCTCCCGGAGTTGGAGAGATTTGGACGTGAAAGGGTACCAGTCTTGTCGGGGATTGGGAACCCTTCGCCAGAATGTCCAAAGTTTCAGCGGGATTTCCAAAATGTTGAGAGGAACTCGAAACATGTCAACCTTGGTTTTGAGAATCTCTCCCGGAGTTTGAGAGATTTGGACGTGAAAGGGTACCAGTCTTGTCGGGGATTGGGAACCCTTCGCCAGAATGTCCCAAGTTTCAGCGGGATTTCCAAAATGTTGAGAGGAACTCGAATCATGTCAACCTTGGTTTTGAGAATCTCTCCCGGAGTTTGAGAGATTTGGACGTGAAAGGGTATCAGTCTTGTCGGGGATTGGGAACCCTTCGCGAGAATGTCCAAAGTTTCAGCGGGATTTCCAAAATGTTGAGAGGAACTCGAAACATGTCAACCTCGGTTTTGAGAATCTCTCCCGGAGTTTGAGAGATTTGGACGTGAAAGGGTACCAGTCTTGTCGGGGATTGGGAACCCTTCGCGAGAATGTCCTAAGTTTCAGCGGGATTTCCAAAATGTTGAGAGGAACTCGAAACATGTCAACCTTGGTTTTGAGAATCTCTCCCGGAGTTTGAGAGATTTGGACGTGAAAGGGTACCAGTCTTGTCGGGGATTGGGAACCCTTCGCCAGAATGTCCAAAGTTTCAGCAGGATTTCCAAAACGTTGAGAGGAACTCGAATCATGTGAACCTTGGTTTTGAGAATCTCTCCCGGAGTTTGAGAGATTTGGACGTGAAAGGGTACCAGTCTTGTCGGGGATTGGGAACCCTTCGCCAGAATGTCCAAAGTTTCAGCGGGATTTCCAAAATGTTGAGAGGAACTCGAAACATGTCAACCTTGGTTTTGAGAATCTCTCCCGGAGTTGGAGAGATTTGGACGTGAAAGGGTACCAGTCTTGTCGGGGATTGGGAACCCTTCGCCAGAATGTCCAAAGTTTCAGCGGGATTTCCAAAATGTTGAGAGGAACTCGAAACATGTCAACCTTGGTTTTGAGAATCTCTCCCGGAGTTTGAGAGATTTGGACGTGAAAGGGTACCAGTCTTGTCGGGGATTGGGAACCCTTCGCGAGAATGTCCAAAGTTTCAGCGGGATTTCCAAAATGTTGAGAGGAACTCGAAACATGTGAACCTTGGTTTTGAGAATCTCTCCCGGAGTTTGAGAGATTTGGACGTGAAAGGGTACCAGTCTTGTCGGGGATTGGGAACCCTTCGCCAGAATGTCCAAAGTTTCAGCGGGATTTCCAAAATGTTGAAAGGAACTCGAAACATGTCAACCTTGGTTTTGAGAATCTCTCCCGGAGTTTGAGAGATTTGGACGTGAAAGGGTACCAGTCTTGTCGGGGATTGGGAACCCTTCGCCAGAATGTCCAAAGTTTCAGCGGGATTTCCAAAATGTTGAGAGGAACTCGAAACATGTCAACCTTGGTTTTGAGAATCTCTCCCGGAGTTTGAGAGATTTGGACGTGAAAGGGTACCAGTCTTGTCGGGGATTGGGAACCCTTCGCGAGAATGTCCAAAGTTTCAACAGGATTTCCAAAATGTTGAGAGGAACTCGAAACATGTCAACCTTGGTTTTGAGAATCTCTCCCGGAGTTGGAGAGATTTGGACGTGAAAGGGTACCAGTCTTGTCGGGGATTGGGAACCCTTCGCCAGAATGTCCAAAGTTTCAGCGGGATTTCCAAAATGTTGAGAGGAACTCGAAACATGTCAACCTTGGTTTTGAGAATCTCTCCCGGAGTTTGAGAGATTTGGACGTGAAAGGGTACCAGTCTTGTCGGGGATTGGGAACCCTTCGCCAGAATGTCCAAAGTTTCAGCAGGATTTCCAAAACGTTGAGAGGAACTCAAAACATGTGAACCTTGGTTTTGAGAATCTCTCCCGGAGTTTGAGAGATTTGGACGTGAAAGGGTATCAGTCTTGTCGGGGATTGGGAACCCTTCGCGAGAATGTCCAAAGTTTCAGCGGGATTTCCAAAATGTTGAGAGGAACTCGAAACATGTCAACCTTGGTTTTGAGAATCTCTCCCGGAGTTTGAGAGATTTGGACGTGAAAGGGTACCAGTCTTGTCGGGGATTGGGAACCCTTCGCGAGAATGTCCAAAGTTTCAGCGGGATTTCCAAAATGTTGAGAGGAACTCGAAACATGTCAACCTTGGTTTTGAGAATCTCTCCCGGAGTTTGAGAGATTTGGACGTGAAAGGGTACCAGTCTTGTCGGGGATTGGGAACCCTTCACGAGAATGTCCAAAGTTTCAGCAGGATTTCCAAAACGTTGAGAGGAACTCGAATCATGTGAACCTTGGTTTTGAGAATCTCTCCCGGAGTTTGAGAGATTTGGACGTGAAAGGGTACCAGTCTTGTCGGGGATTGGGAACCCTTCGCCAGAATGTCCAAAGTTTCAGCGGGATTTCCAAAATGTTGAGAGGAACTCGAAACATGTCAACCTTGGTTTTGAGAATCTCTCCCGGAGTTTGAGAGATTTGGACGTGAAAGGGTACCAGTCTTGTCGGGGATTGGGAACCCTTCGCGAGAATGTCCAAAGTTTCAGCGGGATTTCCAAAATGTTGAAAGGAACTCGAAACATGTCAACCTTGGTTTTGAGAATCTCTCCCGGAGTTTGAGAGATTTGGACGTGAAAGGGTACCAGTCTTGTCGGGGATTGGGAACCCTTCGCGAGAATGTCCCAAGTTTCAGCGGGATTTCCAAAATGTGAGAGGAACTCAAAACATGTCAACCTTGGTTTTGAGAATCTCTCCCGGAGTTGGAGAGATTTGGACGTGAAAGAGTACCAGTCTTGTCGGGGATTGGGAACCCTTCGCGAGAATGTCCAAAGTTTCAGCGGGATTTCCAAAATGTTGAGAGGAACTCGAAACATGTCAACCTTGGTTTTGAGAATCTCTCCCGGAGTTTGAGAGATTTGGACGTGAAAGGGTACCAGTCTTGTCGGGGATTGGGAACCCTTCGCGAGAATGTCCAAAGTTTCAGCGGGATTTCCAAAATGTTGAGAGGAACTCGAAACATGTCAACCTTGGTTTTGAGAATCTCTCCCGGAGTTTGAGAGATTTGGACGTGAAAGGGTACCAGTCTTGTCGGGGATTGGGAACCCTTCGCGAGAATGTCCAAAGTTTCAGCGGGATTTCCAAAACGTTGAGAGGAACTCGAATCATGTCAACCTCGGTTTTGAGAATCTCTCCCGGAGTTTGAGAGATTTGGACGTGAAAGGGTACCAGTCTTGTCGGGGATTGGGAACCCTTCGCCAGAATGTCCAAAGTTTCAGTGGGATTTCCAAAATGTTGAGAGGAACTCGAAACATGTCAACCTTGGTTTTGAGAATCTCTCCCGGAGTTTGAGAGATTTGGACGTGAAAGGGTACCAGTCTTGTCGGGGATCCAGAACCCTTCGCCAGAATGTCCAAAGTTTCAGCGGGATTTCCAAAATGTTGAGAGGAACTCGAAACATGTCAACCTTGGTTTTGAGAATCTCTCCCGGAGTTGGAGAGATTTGGACGTGAAAGGGTACCAGTCTTGTCGGTTATTGGGAACCCTTCGCGAGAATGTCCAAAGTTTCAGCGGGATTTCCAAAATGTTGAGAGGAACTCAAAACATGTCAACCTTGGTTTTGAGAATCTCTCCCGGAGTTTGAGAGATTTGGACGTGAAAGGGTACCAGTCTTGTTGGGGATTGGGAACCCTTCGCCAGAATGTCCAAAGTTTCAGCGGGATTTCCAAAATGTTGAGAGGAACTCGAAACATGTCAACCTTGGTTTTGAGAATCTCTCCCGGAGTTTGAGAGATTTGGACGTGAAAGGGTACCAGTCTTGTCGGGGATTGGGAACCCTTCGCCAGAATGTCCAAAGTTTCAGCGGGATTTCCAAAATGTTGAGAGGAACTCGAAACATGTCAACCTTGGTTTTGAGAATCTCTCCCGGAGTTTGAGAGATTTGGACGTGAAAGGGTACCAGTCTTGTCGGGGATTGGGAACCCTTCGCCAGAATGTCCAAAGTTTCAGCGGGATTTCCAAAATGTTGAGAGGAACTCGAAACATGTCAACCTTGGTTTTGAGAATCTCTCCCGGAGTTTGAGAGATTTGGACGTGAAAGGGTACCAGTCTTGTCGGGGATTGGGAACCCTTCGCGAGAATGTCCAAAGTTTCAGCGGGATTTCCAAAATGTTGAAAGGAACTCGAAACATGTCAACCTTGGTTTTGAGAATCTCTCCCGGAGTTTGAGAGATTTGGACGTGAAAGGGTACCAGTCTTGTCGGGGTTTGGGAACCCTTCGCGAGAATGTCCAAAGTTTCAGCGGGATTTCCAAAATGTTGAGAGGAACTCGAAACATGTCAACCTCGGTTTTGAGAATCTCTCCCGGAGTCTGAGAGATTTGGATGTGAAAGGGTACCAGTCTTGTCGGGGATTGGGAACCCTTCGCCAGAATGTCCAAAGTTTCAGCGGGATTTCCAAAATGTTGCGAGGAACTCGAAACATGTCAACCTTGGTTTTGAGAATCTCTCCCGGAGTTTGAGAGATTTGGACGTGAAAGGGTACCAGTCTTGTCGGGGATTGGGAACCCTTCGCCAGAATGTCCAAAGTTTCAGCGGGATTTCCAAAATGTTGAGAGGAACTCGAAACATGTCAACCTCGGTTTTGAGAATCTCTCCCGGAGTCTGAGAGATTTGGATGTGAAAGGGTACCAGTCTTGTCGGGGATTGGGAACCCTTCGCGAGAATGTCCAAAGTTTCAGCGGGATTGCCAAAATGTTGCGAGGAACTCGAAACATGTCAACCTTGGTTTTGAGAATCTCTCCCGGAGTTTGAGAGATTTGGACGTGAAAGGGTACCAGTCTTGTCGGGGATTGGGAACCCTTCGCGAGAATGTCCAAAGTTTCAGCGGGATTTTTAAAATGTTGAGTGGAACTCGAAACATGTGAACCTTGGTTTTGAGAATCTCTCCCGGAGTTTGAGAGATTTGGACGTGAAAGGGTACCAGTCTTGTCGGGGATTGGGAACCCTTCGCGAGAATGTCCAAAGTTTCAGCGGGATTTCCAAAATGTTGAGAGGAACTCGAAACATGTCAACCTTGGTTTTGAGAATCTCTCCCGGAGTTGGAGAGATTTGGACGTGAAAGGGTACCAGTCTTGTCGGGGATTGGGAAGCCTTCGCGAGAATGTCCAAAGTTTCAGCGGGATTTCCAAAATGTTGAGAGGAACTCGAAACATGTCAACCTCGGTTTTGAGAATCTCTCCCGGAGTTTGAGAGATTTGGACGTGAAACGGTACCAGTCTTGTCGGGGATTGGGAACCCTTCGCGAGAATGTCCAAAGTTTCAGCGGGATTTCCAAAATGTTGAGAGGAACTCGAAACATGTCAACCTTGGTTTTGAGAATCTCTCCCGGAGTTTGAGAGATTTGGACGTGAAAGAGTACCAGTCTTGTCGGGGATTGGGAACCCTTCGCGAGAATGTCCAAAGTTTCAGCGGGATTTCCAAAATGTTGAGAGGAACTCGAAACATGTCAACCTCGGTTTTGAGAATCTCTCCCGGAGTCTGAGAGATTTGGATGTGAAACGGTACCAGTCTTGTCGGGGATTGGGAACCCTTCGCGAGAATGTCCAAAGTTTCAGCGTGATTTCCAAAATGTTGAGAGGAACTCGAAACATGTCAACCTTGGTTTTGAGAATCTCTCCCGGAGTTTGAGAGATTTGGACGTGAAAGGGTACCAGTCTTGTCGGGGATTGGGAACCCTTCGCCAGAATGTCCAAAGTTTCAGCGGGATTTCCAAAATGGTGAGAGGAACTCGAAACATGTCAGCCTCGGTTTTGAGAATCTCTCCCGGAGTTGGAGAGATTTGGACGTGAAAGGGTACCAGTCTTGTCGGGGATTGGGAACCCTTCGCCAGAATGTCCAAAGTTTCAGCGGGATTTCCAAAATGTTGAGAGGAACTCGAAACATGTCAACCTTGGTTTTGAGAATCTCTCCCGGAGTTTGAGAGATTTGGACGTGAAAGGGTACCAGTCTTGTCGGGGATTGGGAACCCTTCGCGAGAATGTCCAAAGTTTCAACAGGATTTCCAAAATGTTGCGAGGAACTCGAAACATGTCAACCTTGGTTTTGAGAATCTCTCCCGGAGTTGGAGAGATTTGGACGTGAAAGGGTACCAGTCTTGTCGGGGATTGGGAACCCTTCGCCACAATGTCCAAAGTTTCAGCGGGATTTCCAAAATGTTGAGAGGAACTCGAAACATGTCAACCTTGGTTTTGAGAATCTCTCCCGGAGTTTGAGAGATTTGGACGTGAAAGGGTACCAGTCTTGTCGGGGATTGGGAACCCTTCGCCAGAATGTCCAAAGTTTCAGCAGGATTTCCAAAACGTTGAGAGGAACTCGAATCATGTCAACCTTGGTTTTGAGAATCTCTCCCGGAGTTTGAGAGATTTGGACGTGAAAGGGTACCAGTCTTGTCGGGGATTGGGAACCCTTCGCCAGAATGTCCAAAGTTTCAGCGGGATTTCCAAAATGTTGAGAGGAACTCGAAACATGTCAACCTTGGTTTTGAGAATCTCTCCCGGAGTCTGAGAGATTTGGATGTGAAAGGGTACCAGTCTTGTCGGGGATTGGGAACCCTTCGCGAGAATGTCCAAAGTTTCAGCGGGATTGCCAAAATGTTGCGAGGAACTCGAAACATGTCAACCTTGGTTTTGAGAATCTCTCCCGGAGTTTGAGAGATTTGGACGTGAAAGGGTACCAGTCTTGTCGGGGATTGGGAACCCTTCGCGAGAATGTCCAAAGTTTCAGCGGGATTTTTAAAATGTTGAGTGGAACTCGAAACATGTGAACCTTGGTTTTGAGAATCTCTCCCGGAGTTTGAGAGATTTGGACGTGAAAGGGTACCAGTCTTGTCGGGGATTGGGAACCCTTCGCGAGAATGTCCAAAGTTTCAGCGGGATTTCCAAAATGTTGAGAGGAACTTGAAACATGTCAACCTTGGTTTTGAGAATCTCTCCCGGAGTTGGAGAGATTTGGACGTGAAAGGGTACCAGTCTTGTCGGGGATTGGGAAGCCTTCGCGAGAATGTCCAAAGTTTCAGCGGGATTTCCAAAATGTTGAGAGGAACTCGAAACATGTCAACCTCGGTTTTGAGAATCTCTCCCGGAGTCTGAGAGATTTGGATGTGAAACGGTACCAGTCTTGTCGGGGATTGGGAACCCTTCGCGAGAATGTCCAAAGTTTCAGCGGGATTTCCAAAATGTTGAGAGGAACTCGAAACATGTCAACCTTGGTTTTGAGAATCTCTCCCGGAGTTTGAGAGATTTGGACGTGAAAGAGTACCAGTCTTGTCGGGGATTGGGAACCCTTCGCGAGAATGTCCAAAGTTTCAGCGGGATTTCCAAAATGTTGAGAGGAACTCGAAACATGTGAACCTTGGTTTTGAGAATCTCTCCCGGAGTTTGAGAGATTTGGACGTGAAAGGGTACCAGTCTTGTCGGGGATTGGGAACCCTTCGCGAGAATGTCCAAAGTTTCAGCGGGATTTCCAAAATGTTGAGAGGAACTCGAAACATGTCAACCTTGGTTTTGAGAATCTCTCCCGGAGTTTGAGAGATTTGGACGTGAAAGGGTACCAGTCTTGTCGGGGATTGGGAACCCTTCGCGAGAATGTCCAAAGTTTCAGCGGGATTTCCAAAACGTTGAGAGGAACTCGAATCATGTCAACCTCGGTTTTGAGAATCTCTCCCGGAGTTTGAGAGATTTGGACGTGAAAGGGTACCAGTCTTGTCGGGGATTGGGAACCCTTCGCGAGAATGTCCCAAGTTTCAGCGGGATTTCCAAAATGGTGAGAGGAACTCAAAACGTGTCAACCTTGGTTTTGAGAATCTCTCCCGGAGTTTGAGGGATTTGGACGTGAAAGGGTACCAGTCTTGTCGGGGATTGGGAACCCTTCGCCAGAATGTCCAAAGTTTCAGTGGGATTTCCAAAATGTTGAGAGGAACTCGAAACATGTCAACCTTGGTTTTGAGAATCTCTCCCGGAGTTTGAGAGATTTGGACGTGAAAGGGTACCAGTCTTGTCGGGGATTGGGAACCCTTCGCCACAATGTCCAAAGTTTCAGCGGGATTTCCAAAATGTTGAGAGGAACTCGAAACATGTCAACCTTGGTTTTGAGAATCTCTCCCGGAGTTGGAGAGATTTGGACGTGAAAGGGTACCAGTCTTGTCGGGGATTGGGAACCCTTCGCCAGAATGTCCAAAGTTTCAGCGAGATTTCCAAAATGTTGAGAGGAACTCGAAACATGTCAACCTTGGTTTTGAGAATATCTCCCGGAGTTTGAGAGATTTGGACGTGAAAGGGTACCAGTCTTGTCGGGGATTGGGAACCCTTCGCCACAATGTCCAAAGTTTCAGCGGGATTTCCAAAATGTTGAGAGGAACTCGAAACATGTCAACCTTGGTTTTGAGAATCTCTCCCGGAGTTGGAGAGATTTGGACGTGAAAGGGTACCAGTCTTGTCGGGGATTGGGAACCCTTCGCGAGAATGTCCAAAGTTTCAGCGGGATTTCCAAAATGTTGAAAGGAACTCGAAACATGTCAACCTTGGTTTTGAGAATCTCTCCCGGAGTTTGAGAGATTTGGACGTGAAAGGGTACCAGTCTTGTCGGGGATTGGGAACCCTTCGCGAGAATGTCCCAAGTTTCAGCGGGATTTCCAAAATGTTGAGAGGAACTCAAAACGTGTCAACCTTGGTTTTGAGAATCTCTCCCAGAGTTTGAGAGATTTGGACGTGAAAGGGTACCAGTCTTGTCGGGGATTGGGAACCCTTCGCCAGAATGTCCAAAGTTTCAGCGGGATTTCCAAAATGTTGAGAGGAACTCGAAACATGTCAACCTTGGTTTTGAGAATCTCTCCCGGAGTTGGAGAGATTTGGACGTGAAAGGGTACCAGTCTTGTCGGGGATTGGGAACCCTTCGCCAGAATGTCCAAAGTTTCAGCGGGATTTCCAAAATGTTGAGAGGAACTCGAAACATGTCAACCTTGGTTTTGAGAATCTCTCCCGGAGTTGGAGAGATTTGGACGTGAAAGGGTACCAGTCTTGTCGGGGATTGGGAACCCTTCGCCAGAATGTCCAAAGTTTCAGCGGGATTTCCAAAATGTTGAGAGGAACTCGAAACATGTCAACCTTGGTTTTGAGAATCTCTCCCGGAGTTTGAGAGATTTGGACGTGAAAGGGTACCAGTCTTGTCGGGGATTGGGAACCCTTCGCGAGAATGTCCAAAGTTTCAGCGGGATTTCCAAAATGTTGAAAGGAACTCGAAACATGTCAACCTTGGTTTTGAGAATCTCTCCCGGAGTTTGAGAGATTTGGACGTGAAAGGGTACCAGTCTTGTCGGGGATTGGGAACCCTTCGCGAGAATGTCCAAAGTTTCAGCGGGATTTCCAAAATGTTGAGAGGAACTCGAAACATGTCAACCTCGGTTTTGAGAATCTATCCCGGAGTCTGAGAGATTTGGACGTGAAAGGGTACCAGTCTTGTCGGGGATTGGGAACCCTTCGCGAGAATGTCCAAAGTTTCAGCGGGATTTCCAAAATGTTGCGAGGAACTCGAAACATGTCAACCTTGGTTTTGAGAATCTCTCCCGGAGTTTGAGAGATTTGGACGTGAAAGGGTACCAGTCTTGTCGGGGATTGGGAACCCTTCGCCAGAATGTCCAAAGTTTCAGTGGGATTTCCAAAATGGTGAGAGGAACTCGAAACATGTCAACCTTGGTTTTGAGAAACTCTCCCGGAGTTTGAGAGATTTGGACGTGAAAGGGTACCAGTCTTGTCGGGGATTGGGAACCCTTCGCCAGAATGTCCAAAGTTTCAGCGGGATTTCCAAAATGTTGAGAGGAACTCGAAACATGTCAACCTTGGTTTTGAGAATCTCTCCCGGAGTTTGAGAGATTTGGACGTGAAAGGGTACCAGTCTTGTCGGGGATCGGGAACCCTTCGCGAGAATGTCCAAAGTTTCAGCGGGATTTCCAAAATGTTGAGAGGAACTCGAAACATGTCAACCTTGGTTTTGAGAATCTCTCCCGGAGTTGGAGAGATTTGGACGTGAAAGGGTACCAGTCTTGTCGGGGATTGGGAACCCTTCGCGAGAATGTCCAAAGTTTCAGCGGGATTTCCAAAATGTTGAGAGGAACTCGAAACATGTCAACCTTGGTTTTGAGAATCTCTCCCGGAGTTGGAGAGATTTGGACGTGAAAGGGTACCAGTCTTGTCGGGGATTGGGAACCCTTCGCCAGAATGTCCAAAGTTTCAGCGAGATTTCCAAAATGTTGAGAGGAACTCGAAACATGTCAACCTTGGTTTTGAGAATATCTCCCGGAGTTTGAGAGATTTGGACGTGAAAGGGTACCAGTCTTGTCGGGGATTGGGAACCCTTCGCCACAATGTCCAAAGTTTCAGCGGGATTTCCAAAATGTTGAGAGGAACTCGAAACATGTCAACCTTGGTTTTGAGAATCTCTCCCGGAGTTGGAGAGATTTGGACGTGAAAGGGTACCAGTCTTGTCGGGGATTGGGAACCCTTCGCGAGAATGTCCAAAGTTTCAGCGGGATTTCCAAAATGTTGAAAGGAACTCGAAACATGTCAACCTTGGTTTTGAGAATCTCTCCCGGAGTTTGAGAGATTTGGACGTGAAAGGGTACCAGTCTTGTCGGGGATTGGGAACCCTTCGCGAGAATGTCCCAAGTTTCAGCGGGATTTCCAAAATGTTGAGAGGAACTCAAAACATGTCAGCCTTGGTTTTGAGAATCTCTCCCGGAGTTTGAGAGATTTGGACGTGAAAGGGTACCAGTCTTGTCGGGGATTGGGAACCCTTCGCGAGAATGTCCAAAGTTTCAGCGGGATTTCCAAAATGTTGAAAGGAACTCGAAACATGTCAACCTTGGTTTTGAGAATCTCTCCCGGAGTTGGAGAGATTTGGACGTGAAAGGGTACCAGTCTTGTCGGGGATTGGGAACCCTTCGCGAGAATGTCCAAAGTTTCAGCGGGATTTCCAAAATGTTGAGAGGAACTCGAAACATGTCAGCCTTGGTTTTGAGAATCTCTCCCGGAGTTTGAGAGATTTGGACGTGAAAGGGTACCAGTCTTGTCGGGGATTGGGAACCCTTCGCGAGAATGTCCAAAGTTTCAGCGGGATTTCCAAAATGTTGAGAGGAACTCGAAACATGTCAGCCTTGGTTTTGAGAATCTCTCCCGGAGTTTGAGAGATTTGGACGTGAAAGGGTACCAGTCTTGTCGGGGATTGGGAACCCTTCGCGAGAATGTCCAAAGTTTCAGCGGGATTTCCAAAATGTTGAGAGGAACTCGAAACATGTCAACCTTGGTTTTGAGAATCTCTCCCGGAGTTTGAGAGATTTGGACGTGAAAGGGTACCAGTCTTGTCGGGGATTGGGAACCCTTCGCCAGAATGTCCAAAGTTTCAGCGGGATTTCCAAAATGTTGAGAGGAACTCAAAACATGTCAACCTTGGTTTTGAGAATCTCTCCCGGAGTTTGAGAGATTTGGACGTGAAAGGGTACCAGTCTTGTCGGGGATTGGGAACCCTTCGCGAGAATTTCCAAAGTTTCAGCGGGATTTCCAAAATGTTGAGAGGAACTCGAAACATGTCAACCTTGGTTTTGAGAATCTCTCCCGGAGTTTGAGAGATTTGGACGTGAAAGGGTACCAGTCTTGTCGGGGATTGGGAACCCTTCGCGAGAATGTCCAAAGTTTCAGCGGAATTTCCAAAATGTTGAGAGGAACTCGAAACATGTCAACCTTGGTTTTGAGAATCTCTCCCGGAGTTTGAGAGATTTGGACGTGAAAGGGTACCAGTCTTGTCGGGGATCGGGAACCCTTCGCGAGAATGTCCAAAGTTTCAGCGGGATTTCCAAAATGTTGAGAGGAACTCGAAACATGTGAACCTTGGTTTTGAGAATCTCTCCCGGAGTTTGAGAGATTTGGACGTGAAAGGGTACCAGTCTTGTCAGGGATTGGGAACCCTTCGCCAGAATGTCCAAAGTTTCAGCGGGATTTCCAAAATGTTGAGAGGAACTCGAAACATGTGAACCTTGGTTTTGAGAATCTCTCCCGGAGTTTGAGAGATTTGGACGTGAAAGGGTACCAGTCTTGTCGGGGATTGGGAACCCTTCGCCAGAATGTCCCAAGTTTCAGCGGGATTTCCAAAATGTTGAGAGGAACTCGAATCATGTCAACCTTGGTTTTGAGAATCTCTCCCGGAGTTGGAGAGATTTGGACGTGAAAGGGTACCAGTCTTGTCGGGGATTGGGAACCCTTCGCGAGAATTTCCAAAGTTTCAGCGGGATTTCCAAAATGTTGAGAGGAACTCGAAACATGTCAACCTTGGTTTTGAGAATCTCTCCCGGAGTTGGAGAGATTTGGACGTGAAAGGGTACCAGTCTTGTCGGGGATTGGGAACCCTTCGCCAGAATGTCCAAAGTTTCAGCGGGATTTCCAAAATGTTGAGAGGAACTCGAAACATGTCAACCTTGGTTTTGAGAATCTCTCCCGGAGTTTGAGAGATTTGGACGTGAAAGGGTACCAGTCTTGTCGGGGATTGGGAACCCTTCGCCAGAATGTCCAAAGTTTCAGCAGGATTTCCAAAATGTTGAGAGGAACTCGAAACATGTCTACCTTGGTTTTGAGAATCTCTCCCGGAGTTTGAGAGATTTGGACGTGAAAGGGTACCAGTCTTGTCGGGGATTGGGAACCCTTCGCGAGAATGTCCCAAGTTTCAGCGGGAGTTCCAAAATGTTGAGAGGAACTCGAAACATGTCAACCTTGGTTTTGAGAATCTCTCCGGGAGTTTGAGAGATTTGGACGTGAAAGGGTACCAGTCTTGTTGGGGATTGGGAACCCTTCGCGAGAATGTCCAAAGTTACAGCGGGATTTCCAAAATGTTGAGAGGAACTCGAAACATGTCAGCCTTGGTTTTGAGAATCTCTCCCGGAGTTTGAGAGATTTGGACGTGAAAGGGTCCCAGTCTTGTCGGGGATTGGGAACCCTTCGCCAGAATGTCCAAAGTTTCAGCGGGATTTACAAAATGTTGAGAGGAACTCGAAACATGTGAACCTTGGTTTTGAGAATCTCTCCCGGAGTTTGAGAGATTTGGACGTGAAAGGGTACCAGTCTTGTCGGGGATTGGGAACCCTTCGCGAGAATGTCCAAAGTTTCAGCGGGATTTCCAAAATGTTGAGAGGAACTCGAAACATGTCAACCTTGGTTTTGAGAATCTCTCCCGGAGTTTGAGAGATTTGGACGTGAAAGGGTACCAGTCTTGTCGGGATTGGGAACCCTTCGCGAGAATGTCCCAAGTTTCAGCGGGAGTTCCAAAATGTTGAGAGGAACTCGAAACATGTCAACCTTGGTTTTGAGAATCTCTCCGGGAGTTTGAGAGATTTGGACGTGAAAGGGTACCAGTCTTGTCGGGGATTGGGAACCCTTCGCGAGAATGTCCAAAGTTACAGCGGGATTTCCAAAATGTTGAGAGGAACTCGAAACATGTCAGCCTTGGTTTTGAGAATCTCTCCCGGAGTTTGAGAGATTTGGACGTGAAAGGGTACCAGTCTTGTCGGGGATTGGGAACCCTTCGCGATAATGTCCAAAGTTTCAGCGGGATTTCCAAAATGTTGAGAGGAACTCGAAACATGTCAACCTTGGTTTTGAGAATCTCTCCCGGAGTTTGAGAGATTTGGATGTGAAAGGGTCCCAGTCTTGTCGGGGATTGGGAACCCTTCGCCAGAATGTCCAAAGTTTCAGCGGGATTTCCAAAATGTTGAGAGGAACTCGAAACATGTGAACCTTGGTTTTGAGAATCTCTCCCGGAGTTTGAGAGATTTGGACGTGAAAGGGTACCAGTCTTGTCGGGGATTGGGAACCCTTCGCCAGAATGTCCAAAGTTTCAGCGGGATTTCCAAAATGTTGAGAGGAACTCGAAACATGTCAACCTTGGTTTTGAGAATCTCTCCCGGAGCTTGAGAGATTTGGACGTGAAAGGGTAGCAGTCTTGTCGGGATTGGGAACCCTTCGCGAGAATGTCCCAAGTTTCAGCGGGATTTCCAAAATGTTGAGAGGAACTCGAAACATGTCAACCTTGGTTTTGAGAATCTCTCCCGGAGTTGGAGAGATTTGGACGTGAAAGGGTACCAGTCTTGTCGGGGATTGGGAACCCTTCGCCAGAATGTCCAAAGTTTCAGCGGGATTTCCAAAATGTTGAGAGGAACTCAAAACATGTCAACCTTGGTTTTGAGAATCTCTCCCGGAGTTTGAGAGATTTGGACGTGAAAGGGTACCAGTCTTGTCGGGGATTGGGAACCCTTCGCGAGAATGTCCCAAGTTTCAGCGGGATTTCCAAAATGTTGAGAGGAACTCAAAACATGTCAACCTTGGTTTTGAGAATCTCTCCCGGAGTTGGAGAGATTTGGACGTGAAAGGGTACCAGTCTTGTCGGGGATTGGGAACCCTTCGCGAGAATGTCCAAAGTTTCAGCGGGATTTCCAAAATGTTGAGAGGAACTCGAAACATGTCAACCTTGGTTTTGAGAATCTCTCCCGGAGTTGGAGAGATTTGGACGTGAAAGGGTACCAGTCTTGTCGGGGATTGGGAACCCTTCGCCAGAATGTCCAAAGTTTCAGCGGGATTTCCAAAATGGTGAGAGGAACTCGAAACACGTCAGCCTTGGTTTTGAGAATCTCTCCCGGAGTTTGAGAGATTTGGACGTGAAAGGGTACCAGTCTTGTCGGGGATTGGGAACCCTTCGCGAGAATGTCCAAAGTTTCAGCGGGAATTCCAAAATGTTGAGAGGAACTCGAAACATGTCAACCTTGGTTTTGAGAATCTCTCCCGGAGTTTGAGAGATTTGGACGTGAAAGGGTACCATTCTTGTCGGGGATTGGGAACCCTTCGCGAGAATGTCCAAAGTTTCAGCGGGATTTCCAAAATGTTGAGAGGAACTCGAAACATGTCAACCTCGGTTTTGAGAATCTCTCCCGGAGTTTGAGAGATTTGGATGTGAAAGGGTACCAGTCTTGTTGGGGATTGGGAACCCTTCGCCAGAATGTCCAAAGTTTCAGCGGGATTTCCAAAATGGTGAGAGGAACTCGAAACATGTCAGCCTTGGTTTTGAGAATCTCTCCCGGAGTTTGAGAGATTTGGACGTGAAAGGGTACCAGTCTTGTCGGGGATTGGGAACCCTTCGCGAGAATGTCCAAAGTTTCAGCGGGATTTCCAAAATGTTGCGAGGAACTCGAAACATGTCAACCTTGGTTTTGAGAATCTCTCCCGGAGTTTGAGAGATTTGGACGTGAAAGGGTACCAGTCTTGTCGGGGATTGGGAACCCTTCGCGAGAATGTCCAAAGTTTCAGCGGGATTTCCAAAATGTTGAGAGGAACTCGAAACATGTCAGCCTTGGTTTTGAGAATCTCTCCCGGAGTTCGAGAGATTTGGACGTGAAAGGGTACCAGTCTTGTCGGGGATTGGGAACCCTTCGCCAGAATGTCCAAAGTTTCAGCGGGATTTCAAAAATGTTGAGAGGAACTCGAAACATGTCAACCATGGTTTTGAGAATCTCTCCCGGAGTTTGAGAGATTTGGACGTGAAAGGGTACCAGTCTTGTCGGGGATTGGGAACCCTTCGCCAGAATGTCCCAAGTTTCAGCGGGATTTCCAAAATGTTGAGAGGAACTCGAAACATGTCAACCTTGGTTTTGAGAATCTCTCCCGGAGTTTGAGAGATTTGGACGTGAAAGGGTACCAGTCTTGTCGGGGATTGGGAACCCTTCGCGAGAATGTCCAAAGTTTCAGCGGGATTTCCAAAATGTTGAGAGGAACTCGAAACATGTCAACCTTGGTTTTGAGAATCTCTCCCGGAGTTTGAGAGATTTGGACGTGAAAGGGTACCAGTCTTGTCGGGGATTGGGAACCCTTTGCGAGAATGTCCCAAGTTTCAGCGGGATTTCCAAAATGTTGAGAGGAACTCGAAACATGTCAACCTCGGTTTTGAGAATCTCTCCCGGAGTTTGAGAGATTTGGACGTGAAAGGGTACCAGTCTTGTCGGGGATTGGGAACCCTTCGCCAGAATGTCCAAAGTTTCAGCGGGATTTCCAAAATGTTGAGAGGAACTCGAAACATGTCAACCTCGGTTTTGAGAATCTCTCCCAGAGTTTGAGAGATTTGGATGTGAAAGGGTACCAGTCTTGTCGGGGATTGGGAACCCTTCGTGAGAATGTCCAAAGTTTCAGCGGGATTTCCAAAATGTTGAGAGGAACTCGAAACATGTCAACCTTGGTTTTGAGAATCTCTCCCGGAGTTTGAGAGATTTGGACGTGAAAGGGTACCAGTCTTGTCGGGGATTGGGAACCCTTCGCGAGAATGTCCAAAGTTTCAGCGGGATTTCCAAAATGTTGAGAGGAACTCGAAACATGTCAGCCTTGGTTTTGAGAATCTCTCCCGGAGTTTGAGAGATTTGGACGTGAAAGGGTACCAGTCTTGTCGGGGATTGGGAACCCTTCGCGAGAATGTCCAAAGTTTCAGCGGGATTTCCAAAATGTTGAGAGGAACTCGAAACATGTGAACCTTGGTTTTGAGAATCTCTCCCGGAGTTTGAGAGATTTGGACGTGAAAGGGTACCAGTCTTGTCGGGGATTGGGAACCCTTCGCCAGAATGTCCAAAGTTTCAGCGGGATTTCCAAAATGGTGAGAGGAACTCGAAACATGTCAGCCTTGGTTTTGAGAATCTCTCCCGGAGTTTGAGAGATTTGGACGTGAAAGGGTACCAGTCTCGTCGGGGATTGGGAACCCTTCGTGAGAATGTCCAAAGTTTCAGCGGGATTTCCAAAATGTTGAGAGGAACTCGAAACATGTCAACCTTGGTTTTGAGAATCTCTCCCGGAGTTTGAGAGATTTGGACGTGAAAGGGTACCAGTCTTGTCGGGGATTGGGAACCCTTCGCGAGAATGTCCAAAGTTTCAGCGGGATTTCCAAAATGTTGAGAGGAACTTGAAACATGTCAGCCTTGGTTTTGAGAATCTCTCCCGGAGTTTGAGAGATTTGGACGTGAAAGGGTACCAGTCTTGTCGGGGATTGGGAACCCTTCGCGAGAATGTCCAAAGTTTCAGCGGGATTTCCAAAATGTTGAGAGGAACTCGAAACATGTCAACCTTGGTTTTGAGAATCTCTCCCGGAGTTGGAGAGATTTGGACGTGAAAGGGTACCAGTCTTGTCGGGGATTGGGAACCCTTCGCCAGAATGTCCAAAGTTTCAGCGGGATTTCCAAAATGGTGAGAGGAACTCGAAACATGTCAGCCTTGATTTTGAGAATCTCTCCCGGAGTTGGAGAGATTTGGACGTGAAAGGGTACCAGTCTTGTCGGGGATTGGGAACCCTTCGCGAGAATGTCCAAAGTTTCAGCGGGATTTCCAAAATGTTGAGAGGAACTCGAAACATGTCAACCTCGGTTTTGAGAATCTCTCCCGGAGTTCGAGAGATTTGGACGTGAAAGGGTACCAGTCTTGTCGGGGATTGGGAACCCTTCGCGAGAATGTCCAAAGTTTCAGCGGGATTTCAAAAATGTTGAGAGGAACTCGAAACATGTCAACCATGGTTTTGAGAATCTCTCCCGGAGTTTGAGAGATTTGGACGTGAAAGGGTACCAGTCTTGTCGGGGATTGGGAACCCTTCGCGAGAATGTCCCAAGTTTCAGCGGGATTTCCAAAATGTTGAGAGGAACTCGAAACATGTCAACCTTGGTTTTGAGAATCTCTCCCGGAGTTTGAGAGATTTGGACGTGAAAGGGTACCAGTCTTGTCGGGGATTGGGAACCCTTCGCGAGAATGTCCAAAGTTTCAGCGGGATTTCCAAAATGTTGAGAGGAACTCGAAACATGTCAACCTTGGTTTTGAGAATCTCTCCCGGAGTTTGAGAGATTTGGACGTGAAAGGGTACCAGTCTTGTCGGGGATTGGGAACCCTTCGCGAGAATGTCCCAAGTTTCAGCGGGATTTCCAAAATGTTGAGAGGAACTCAAAACATGTCAACCTTGGTTTTGAGAATCTCTCCCGGAGTTGGAGAGATTTGGACGTGAAAGGGTACCAGTCTTGTCGGGGATTGGGAACCCTTCGCGAGAATGTCCAAAGTTTCAGCGGGATTTCCAAAATGTTGAGAGGAACTCGAAACATGTCAACCTTGGTTTTGAGAATCTCTCCCGGAGTTGGAGAGATTTGGACGTGAAAGGGTACCAGTCTTGTCGGGGATTGGGAACCCTTCGCCAGAATGTCCAAAGTTTCAGCGGGATTTCCAAAATGTTGAGAGGAACTCGAAACATGTCAACCTTGGTTTTGAGAATCTCTCCCGGAGTTTGAGAGATTTGGACGTGAAAGGGTACCAGTCTTGTCGGGGATTGGGAACCCTTCGCCAGAATGTCCAAAGTTTCAGCAGGATTTCCAAAATGTTGAGAGGAACTCGAAACATGTCTACCTTGGTTTTGAGAATCTCTCCCGGAGTTTGAGAGATTTGGACGTGAAAGGGTACCAGTCTTGTCGGGGATTGGGAACCCTTCGCGAGAATGTCCCAAGTTTCAGCGGGAGTTCCAAAATGTTGAGAGGAACTCGAAACATGTCAACCTTGGTTTTGAGAATCTCTCCGGGAGTTTGAGAGATTTGGACGTGAAAGGGTACCAGTCTTGTCGGGGATTGGGAACCCTTCGCGAGAATGTCCAAAGTTACAGCGGGATTTCCAAAATGTTGAGAGGAACTCGAAACATGTCAGCCTTGGTTTTGAGAATCTCTCCCGGAGTTTGAGAGATTTGGACGTGAAAGGGTACCAGTCTTGTCGGGGATTGGGAACCCTTCGCGATAATGTCCAAAGTTTCAGCGGGATTTCCAAAATGTTGAGAGGAACTCGAAACATGTCAACCTTGGTTTTGAGAATCTCTCCCGGAGTTTGAGAGATTTGGATGTGAAAGGGTCCCAGTCTTGTCGGGGATTGGGAACCCTTCGCCAGAATGTCCAAAGTTTCAGCGGGATTTCCAAAATGTTGAGAGGAACTCGAAACATGTGAACCTTGGTTTTGAGAATCTCTCCCGGAGTTGGAGAGATTTGGACGTGAAAGGGTACCAGTCTTGTCGGGGATTGGGAACCCTTCGCCAGAATGTCCAAAGTTTCAGCGGGATTTCCAAAATGTTGAGAGGAACTCGAAACATGTCAACCTTGGTTTTGAGAATCTCTCCCGGAGCTTGAGAGATTTGGACGTGAAAGGGTAGCAGTCTTGTCGGGATTGGGAACCCTTCGCGAGAATGTCCCAAGTTTCAGCGGGATTTCCAAAATGTTGAGAGGAACTCGAAACATGTCAACCTTGGTTTTGAGAATCTCTCCCGGAGTTGGAGAGATTTGGACGTGAAAGGGTACCAGTCTTGTCGGGGATTGGGAACCCTTCGCGAGAATGTCCAAAGTTTCAGCGGGATTTCCAAAATGTTGAGAGGAACTCGAAACATGTCAACCTTGGTTTTGAGAATCTCTCCCGGAGTTGGAGAGATTTGGACGTGAAAGGGTACCAGTCTTGTCGGGGATTGGGAACCCTTCGCCAGAATGTCCAAAGTTTCAGCGGGATTTCCAAAATGTTGAGAGGAACTCGAAACATGTCAACCTTGGTTTTGAGAATCTCTCCCGGAGTTTGAGAGATTTGGACGTGAAAGGGTACCAGTCTTGTCGGGGATTGGGAACCCTTCGCCAGAATGTCCAAAGTTTCAGCGGGATTTCCAAAATGTTGAGAGGAACTCAAAACATGTCAACCTTGGTTTTGAGAATCTCTCCCGGAGTTTGAGAGATTTGGACGTGAAAGGGTACCAGTCTTGTCGGGGATTGGGAACCCTTCGCGAGAATGTCCCAAGTTTCAGCGGGATTTCCAAAATGTTGAGAGGAACTCAAAACATGTCAACCTTGGTTTTGAGAATCTCTCCCGGAGTTGGAGAGATTTGGACGTGAAAGGGTACCAGTCTTGTCGGGGATTGGGAACCCTTCGCGAGAATGTCCAAAGTTTCAGCGGGATTTCCAAAATGTTGAGAGGAACTCGAAACATGTCAACCTTGGTTTTGAGAATCTCTCCCGGAGTTGGAGAGATTTGGACGTGAAAGGGTACCAGTCTTGTCGGGGATTGGGAACCCTTCGCCAGAATGTCCAAAGTTTCAGCGGGATTTCCAAAATGGTGAGAGGAACTCGAAACACGTCAGCCTTGGTTTTGAGAATCTCTCCCGGAGTTTGAGAGATTTGGACGTGAAAGGGTACCAGTCTTGTCGGGGATTGGGAACCCTTCGCGAGAATGTCCAAAGTTTCAGCGGGAATTCCAAAATGTTGAGAGGATCTCGAAACATGTCAACCTTGGTTTTGAGAATCTCTCCCGGAGTTTGAGAGATTTGGACGTGAAAGGGTACCATTCTTGTCGGGGATTGGGAACCCTTCGCGAGAATGTCCAAAGTTTCAGCGGGATTTCCAAAATGTTGAGAGGAACTCGAAACATGTCAACCTCGGTTTTGAGAATCTCTCCCGGAGTTTGAGAGATTTGGATGTGAAAGGGTACCAGTCTTGTTGGGGATTGGGAACCCTTCGCCAGAATGTCCAAAGTTTCAGCGGGATTTCCAAAATGGTGAGAGGAACTCGAAACATGTCAGCCTTGGTTTTGAGAATCTCTCCCGGAGTTTGAGAGATTTGGACGTGAAAGGGTACCAGTCTTGTCGGGGATTGGGAACCCTTCGCGAGAATGTCCAAAGTTTCAGCGGGATTTCCAAAATGTTGCGAGGAACTCGAAACATGTCAACCTTGGTTTTGAGAATCTCTCCCGGAGTTTGAGAGATTTGGACGTGAAAGGGTACCAGTCTTGTCGGGGATTGGGAACCCTTCGCGAGAATGTCCAAAGTTTCAGCGGGATTTCCAAAATGTTGAGAGGAACTCGAAACATGTCAGCCTTGGTTTTGAGAATCTCTCCCGGAGTTTGAGAGATTTGGACGTGAAAGGGTACCAGTCTTGTCGGGGATTGGGAACCCTTCGCGAGAATGTCCAAAGTTTCAGCGGGATTTCCAAAATGTTGAGAGGAACTCGAAACATGTCAACCTTGGTTTTGAGAATCTCTCCCGGAGTTTGAGAGATTTGGACGTAAAAGGGTACCAGTCTTGTCGGGGATTGGGAACCCTTCGTGAGAATGTCCAAAGTTTCAGCGGGATTTCCAAAATGTTGAGAGGAACTCGAAACATGTCAACCTTGGTTTTGAGAATCTCTCCCGGAGTTTGAGAGATTTGGACGTGAAAGGGTACCAGTCTTGTCGGGGATTGGGAACCCTTCGCGAGAATGTCCAAAGTTTCAGCGGGATTTCCAAAATGTTGAGAGGAACTCGAAACATGTCAACCTCGGTTTTGAGAATCTCTCCCGGAGTTCGAGAGATTTGGACGTGAAAGGGTACCAGTCTTGTCGGGGATTGGGAACCCTTCGCCAGAATGTCCAAAGTTTCAGCGGGATTTCAAAAATGTTGAGAGGAACTCGAAACATGTCAACCATGGTTTTGAGAATCTCTCCCGGAGTTTGAGAGATTTGGACGTGAAAGGGTACCAGTCTTGTCGGGGATTGGGAACCCTTCGCCAGAATGTCCCAAGTTTCAGCGGGATTTCCAAAATGTTGAGAGGAACTCGAAACATGTCAACCTTGGTTTTGAGAATCTCTCCCGGAGTTTGAGAGATTTGGACGTGAAAGGGTACCAGTCTTGTCGGGGATTGGGAACCCTTCGCGAGAATGTCCAAAGTTTCAGCGGGATTTCCAAAATGTTGAGAGGAACTCGAAACATGTCAACCTTGGTTTTGAGAATCTCTCCCGGAGTTTGAGAGATTTGGACGTGAAAGGGTACCAGTCTTGTCGGGGATTGGGAACCCTTCGCGAGAATGTCCCAAGTTTCAGCGGGATTTCCAAAATGTTGAGAGGAACTCGAAACATGTCAACCTCGGTTTTGAGAATCTCTCCCGGAGTTTGAGAGATTTGGACGTGAAAGGGTACCAGTCTTGTCGGGGATTGGGAACCCTTCGCCAGAATGTCCAAAGTTTCAGCGGGATTTCCAAAATGTTGAGAGGAACTCGAAACATGTCAACCTCGGTTTTGAGAATCTCTCCCAGAGTTTGAGAGATTTGGATGTGAAAGGGTACCAGTCTTGTCGGGGATTGGGAACCCTTCGTGAGAATGTCCAAAGTTTCAGCGGGATTTCCAAAATGTTGAGAGGAACTCGAAACATGTCAACCTTGGTTTTGAGAATCTCTCCCGGAGTTTGAGAGATTTGGACGTGAAAGGGTACCAGTCTTGTCGGGGATTGGGAACCCTTCGCGAGAATGTCCAAAGTTTCAGCGGGATTTCCAAAATGTTGAGAGGAACTCGAAACATGTCAGCCTTGGTTTTGAGAATCTCTCCCGGAGTTTGAGAGATTTGGACGTGAAAGGGTACCAGTCTTGTCGGGGATTGGGAACCCTTCGCGAGAATGTCCAAAGTTTCAGCGGGATTTCCAAAATGTTGAGAGGAACTCGAAACATGTCAACCTTGGTTTTGAGAATCTCTCCCGGAGTTGGAGAGATTTGGACGTGAAAGGGTACCAGTCTTGTCGGGGATTGGGAACCCTTCGCCAGAATGTCCAAAGTTTCAGCGGGATTTCCAAAATGGTGAGAGGAACTCGAAACATGTCAGCCTTGGTTTTGAGAATCTCTCCCGGAGTTTGAGAGATTTGGACGTGAAAGGGTACCAGTCTCGTCGGGGATTGGGAACCCTTCGTGAGAATGTCCAAAGTTTCAGCGGGATTTCCAAAATGTTGAGAGGAACTCGAAACATGTCAACCTTGGTTTTGAGAATCTCTCCCGGAGTTTGAGAGATTTGGACGTGAAAGGGTACCAGTCTTGTCGGGGATTGGGAACCCTTCGCGAGAATGTCCAAAGTTTCAGCGGGATTTCCAAAATGTTGAGAGGAACTCGAAACATGTCAGCCTTGGTTTTGAGAATCTCTCCCGGAGTTTGAGAGATTTGGACGTGAAAGGGTACCAGTCTTGTCGGGGATTGGGAACCCTTCGCGAGAATGTCCAAAGTTTCAGCGGGATTTCCAAAATGTTGAGAGGAACTCGAAACATGTCAACCTTGGTTTTGAGAATCTCTCCCGGAGTTGGAGAGATTTGGACGTGAAAGGGTACCAGTCTTGTCGGGGATTGGGAACCCTTCGCCAGAATGTCCAAAGTTTCAGCGGGATTTCCAAAATGGTGAGAGGAACTCGAAACATGTCAGCCTTGATTTTGAGAATCTCTCCCGGAGTTGGAGAGATTTGGACGTGAAAGGGTACCAGTCTTGTCGGGGATTGGGAACCCTTCGCGAGAATGTCCAAAGTTTCAGCGGGATTTCCAAAATGTTGAGAGGAACTCGAAACATGTCAACCTCGGTTTTGAGAATCTCTCCCGGAGTTCGAGAGATTTGGACGTGAAAGGGTACCAGTCTTGTCGGGGATTGGGAACCCTTCGCCAGAATGTCCAAAGTTTCAGCGGGATTTCAAAAATGTTGAGAGGAACTCGAAACATGTCAACCATGGTTTTGAGAATCTCTCCCGGAGTTTGAGAGATTTGGACGTGAAAGGGTACCAGTCTTGTCGGGGATTGGGAACCCTTCGCCAGAATGTCCAAAGTTTCAGCGGGATTTCCAAAATGTTGATAGGAACTCGAAACATGTCAACCTTGGTTTTGAGAATCTCTCCCGGAGTTTGAGAGATTTGGACGTGAAAGGGTACCAGTCTTGTCGGGGATTGGGAACCCTTCGCGAGAATGTCCAAAGTTTCAGCGGGATTTCCAAAATGTTGAGAGGAACTCGAAACATGTCAACCTTGGTTTTGAGAATCTCTCCCGGAGTTTGAGAGATTTGGACGTGAAAGGGTACCAGTCTTGTCGGGGATTGGGAACCCTTCGCGAGAATGTCCCAAGTTTCAGCGGGATTTCCAAAATGTTGAGAGGAACTCGAAACATGTCAACCTCGGTTTTGAGAATCTCTCCCGGAGTTTGAGAGATTTGGACGTGAAAGGGTACCAGTCTTGTCGGGGATTGGGAACCCTTCGCGAGAATGTCCAAAGTTTCAGTGGGATTTCCAAAATGTTGAGAGGAACTCGAAACATGTCAACCTCGGTTTTGAGAATCTCTCCCGGAGTTTGAGAGATTTGGACGTGAAAGGGTACCAGTCTTGTCGGGGATTGGGAACCCTTCGCCAGAATGTCCAAAGTTTCAGCGGGATTTCCAAAATGTTGAGAGGAACTCGAAACATGTCAACCTTGGTTTTGAGAATCTCTCCCGGAGTTGGAGAGATTTGGACGTGAAAGGGTACCAGTCTTGTCGGGGATTGGGAACCCTTCGCCAGAATGTCCAAAGTTTCAGAGGGATTTCCAAAATGTTGAGAGGAACTCGAAACATGTCAACCTTGGTTTTGAGAATCTCTCCCGGAGTTTGAGAGATTTGGACGTGAAAGGGTACCAGTCTTGTCGGGGATTGGGAACCCTTCGCCAGAATGTCCAAAGTTTCAGCGGGATTTCCAAAATGTTGAGAGGAACTCGAAACATGTCAACCTTGGTTTTGAGAATCTCTCCCGGAGTTTGAGAGATTTGGACGTGAAAGGGTACCAGTCTTGTCGGGGATTGGGAACCCTTCGCCAGAATGTCCAAAGTTTCAGCGGGATTTCCAAAATGTTGAGAGGAACTCGAAACATGTCAACCTTGGTTTTGAGAATCTCTCCCGGAGTTTGAGAGATTTGGACGTGAAAGGGTACCAGTCTTGTCGGGGATTGGGAACCCTTCGCGAGAATGTCCAAAGTTTCAGCGGGATTTCCAAAATGTTGAGAGGAACTCGAAACATGTCAACCTTGGTTTTGAGAATCTCTCCCGGAGTTGGAGAGATTTGGACGTGAAAGGGTACCAGTCTTGTCGGGGATTGGGAACCCTTCGCGAGAATGTCCCAAGTTTCAGCGGGAATTCCAAAATGTTGAGAGGAACTCGAAACATGTCAACCTTGGTTTTGAGAATCTCTCCCGGAGTTTGAGAGATTTGGACGTGAAAGGGTACCAGTCTTGTCGGGGATTGGGAACCCTTCGCCAGAATGTCCAAAGTTTCAGCGGGATTTCCAAAATGTTGAGAGGAACTCGAAACATGTCAACCTCGGTTTTGAGAATCTCTCCCGGAGTTTGAGAGATTTGGATGTGAAAGGGTACCAGTCTTGTTGGGGATTGGGAACCCTTCGCCACAATGTCCAAAGTTTCA